>NC_043962.1:28262609-28301950 GCF_902148855.1 Sphaeramia orbicularis | reverse complement strand
TCAGCGCTGTGTTTCCCCTCAAAGCATTTGTGTGCGCATGGACGACAAAGCAAGCTCTGTGTGTATTGGAGAATGTGTATATGCTTTACTGTGTTGTATGCTTTGTGTCAAAGTCAGTATTGTTATTGGAGACGCAAACTCCCTGGAACCGACAGGTGTTGGCACCAGATCTCTGACACCTCTGTGGTCACGCCATAACCATCCCCCTGCAGTTAGTTCTACCACAACACTTGGTGGTTTGACCAACAATAACCTCTCCGCTGAGGAATACAAATGGCATCCTGGCCCGATACGTCATGCAGCATAAATAGACAAATAAAAACAAACAAATAAAATAACTGGACCTTGTTGGACTTTTACAGTGAAGTTCATTGGAACTTTTGACTTTTACAATGTGACTGAGGACAAAACTGAAGAAGAGGATGATTCTTAAGGAACTTTCCGAACTATAAGGTAAAGAAACAGGAAATAAAGAGTACAGCAGTGTAGAGAGAATATTGGATTGGCTGTCAGTTCAATAGAGTATGGTGAGAACTGTACTTAAACATATGAATGAACAATTAAGAAACTATTACGTTTGTGCTGAGTCGCCAACAGTGTTGTGCCAGTGTTGTGCTCATTGGTCATAGGGTAAGGGGGCAGGAGTATATAAGCTGAGCTTCGTCCTGCTCCTTTTCGAATATATTTCATTTTTATACAGATTTTTCTTGTTGTATTGGTTTTAAATGTTTATATTCAAAATAAACATCATCAGTCAATTAAGTTATTTCCAAGTTGTAATATACTTGTCACTTTATTTTATTCTATTTTTCTATTTACATATATATATATCTTAGATGTGCCTTTTATATTATATGTGTGTAAATATGTATGCCTAATGCCAAGAGCTGCTGGACGAAATTTCGTTGTGCCTCGCATAATGACAATAAATATTCTATTCTATTCTATTATTCTATTCTATTCTATTCTATTCTATTCCAATACATCACAGATTACTTGTTACTCTTATGTAAAAGTAATTCCATACCTTACAATATTTCCATCTCAGAATTGTAATGCGTTACATGACTCCTGGATTACTTTTGACTTACATACAGACTCTCATCATAAATGGTGTGTGTGCAGTGGACCCCCTGCGCCTCCCCAAAGTCAAATAGAGCCTTGGGATGCATACATTTGCGCCCTGAAGTACATGTGGATGGATAGCTCAGTAAGTAATGCTATGGTTGCCAGCAGGAACACTTGCATTTTTTTTTCAACATTTCACATGTTTAAACAGACAGCGCGGTGCCGAGGAGGCCAGCAGATAAATCCGCAGTTGATGAATTATTGTAACTAGACGTAGAAACATTAACTTACCTTGTCATTGCTGATCACAGGGATCATGCTAACTAGCTTCTGTAAAGCAGGGTTAGGGTTAGTAATGAGCATACGTCCATGTGGCCAGTGGACTGTCTTCTGCCGTCTTCACCCATTGGCTGAACACCAACAGGAAATAGAACTTTACTGATGTATTTTTGATTCCTAAAGGTCTCATAGTCTTGCTGTTTGTTTTCTTTCATTTGATCAGTTGAATTATGGGCGAAAAAGTGTGTGCTATTTACTCAAGTGCTATTTAACATGTATCGAGTAAAATATTACTGAAAACTGTTTAGTAATGCCTTACACTACTGCTTTACAGCAACAAGTATCTGTTACTGTAATGCATTACTTTTGTAATGCCTTACTCCCAACACTGGTCACCAAAAATATGATATGGCCAAAAATGCTATCATGATAAACATATTATATGTGCAAATATCATTAATTTCTACGATAAATGTAAATTCTATGTCTTTTTGAGCCATTTTTTTTTCTTTTTCAGCGTCATAATTTCTTTTTCTAGAACTCAAATGGCTAAGTGTTTAATGTGAAAATGATGAACACAATGAAGTAAAACAACCAAATATTTGGTGCAATAATGCACATTAAGAACTGGTGCATCAGTTCTTAGACGATATACCATTATCCAGTTTTTCTAGTGACATGTTTGGTCAATGGACGATACTGATACTGACGTTATTTTCCATTTCCTTACTTTACTAACACAGAAATCTTCATTACAAAAAAAAAAAAAAAGTTACTATTTTAAATCTTTCAGTCCTTCATATTATCAAAGTCAAACACATTAAATAAAAACCCTTTAAAATAACTAGACATATTAGTTTCTGTCACTGCCATCGATTAAAAGGCATTTTATCTGCTGATATACGTAGATATTCCAGTGCATCCCCAAAAATTATAATCATATTCAAAGCAGTTGGTATGCAAGCACACTGATCATGTAATATATACTATAGAAATATATAACATCTAGATATTATAAATATTCATAAATTACATCTATATGAATCATTATCATTTGATTACCGAGCCTTATGCCACTGTTTTAATGAAAATGCTAATTAATGCATTTCATTAAAAAAATAAAATATTGATGTGATTGTCTTTCTGTGTTCTGTATGCTGTATTCTGTGAGACATTATACCCTTATCAGAAAATTGCAGCTGTTTTAATTACACTATAATGCAATATTGCACTTTCAGTGTTTGTGATCAGGTTTTTTGAATATATTCTAAAAATGCATGAATTTTGCCTCTTGTTGTTGTTATATCTCATCCCTATGTTGAAATAATTGAGAATTCCTAAGGAAAAAAGGACGTACTTAAGAAACACAACTGACTTGACTTACATTTATGACCGATTCATACAGTTCTTTTACATTGTTGTTGAATAAATTGCTAAAATTACACATTTTCCTGTTTTTCACAGCCATCTGCAGAACCCAGAGCATCTGATGCTATCGCTAACCCTGAACTATTCTGTCACACCCTATAGTCTTTTTTGTGTCTTTGACAAAGGGCAACTTAGCCTTGATCTCCCTCTAAGGACCATGGAGGCTAATGATAATAAAAAGGATTACTCTTGGTATAAGAAAAGGTGCTGTAGTCCAGTCTTAATTGGTGAGTTCCCTTGCTAAGTTGATCTAGTCTTGAGGCTGCCAGTTAGTGAACTGGTCAATTAATCTTCCCTTTCTCATAATGAGGTAGGGGATTTCACATGACTGCTCCTTCACACAAAGACAGACAATGTGCCCAAAGGATCTTCTGTCCCTGCACCAAGTGACCTGACAATTAAAATATGTACCTCCCTACTTCCCCTTACCCCCAGGTGGCAAATTGGTCTGACCCAGCCTCATATCAAAAGGACTAACCATGACTTCCAATCAACTTCACAGACACAAAGGGGAAAAGGCCAGTATCCACCATGAAATAAGATTGTTGTATTAAGACTTTTGGCCGCGTATTATTCTGCCGTCTTCATTTTGAGGTAAATGAAAAGCGACTTGTTGGATTATCCCCGCTGTGTCAGGAAGGTTTATCTTCTCAGAGGAAAAGAATGTGTTGTAGCTTGACATTAATTCGAAGATGCAGATGTGACAGTGGAATAGGCTTCATGTTTAGGGTTAAATGTGCTTGACCTTGTGCTGCACCACATGATTTGTGATCGAGAGAATAATAGTCACCGGCAACAAAGTCAGAAGGGAAGAGTATGATCCAAGTCGTGATATTTGACCTTAATACAAAGCTGATATGTTTTAACTATGCTGGATAGATAGATAGATAGATAGATAGATAGATAGAGATAGATAGATAGATAGATAGATATTTCTTCAGGTTAGAACATGTAGCAGGTGGAACTAATGTTTTAACATTTGTAATACCCTGGACTCATTTTAGGGACGCACAACAAACCAATCTACTGCCATGGTGATCTGTCTCTAGACTAGACAAAGAGTTTAGGTTTGGAGAATGGACAAGGATTGGACTGGAAAAGAAAAATGTGCAATGTTTCTGTTTTTGCACAGTTTGTACAGTTTGCACTTTAATGTTCTGAGATGTGCAGTGGAAACGGGCTCATTGCAGCCATTGATATTGTTAAAATGTTCATCTCTGTAAACAAAATGTGTTTGTTGCTCGAAAAAAAGTCACTTTATTGTCATAGCTGTAAGATAATTGCACATTTCCTATTTTTATCCGGATAAATATTGTCTGAGGGAGCAGTCTTATTGAGTTTATTTGTATTGTTCAAGCAAACATCTAAGTTATTTCTAATTTGCACAACAAATTATTCAAAGAAAAGCTAGAAGTATTGTTACAATATTGGTGTTTCTTTCAATCAAAGTTATAATTGCGCCATTGTTACAATGTTGTTGGGGTTGAGGGGGGCCTGGAGATTTTTTCGTCCTCCAAAGGGGGGCCCAGTAGGAAAAGATTGAGAAGCACTGCTTTACAGTAAGGTGCAATAAGTGAAATATGCTTTGCTGTGTTTAGGGATGCACGGATCCTGATACCAGTATCAGGTATCGGCTCCGATACTCAGTGTGTGTACTCGTATTCGTACTCGTCAAAGTAATCCGATACAAATGCACCGATACCGCTTACGGCCGCGTGACATTCACAGTTCAGTGCAGCAGGTACGCGACAGTGGAATAATGTATGGGGAGTGTGAAGAGTGTGGAGATTTTTCAAAATAAATGACGTTGATAAAAGTAACGCTGACTGCAAGTAACGTTACAGACACAGACAGATACGGATGGAGCGTTCTGTCCGACCTCTGCGTACATTCCATCCGTTTACCTTACTAGCGAAAACTCTGCAATATTAGTATCATATTAGTGTTGCCTCTGTCGTCTCCATGTTTTGTTATTACTGACTTTCTTCTTCTTCTCAAAAAACTTTCCTCTTCGTCGTGGTATTTGTCCAGTATGGTTAATTAAGAGTGGCGCCCCCTGGGGGATTAATTGAGAAACGCTCATTCCAACACATTAAATGTCAGTAGCAGCACTTTTTTCCAGTCAGACTAATGACAACGACAATAAAGCACATTTACAAAAGGAACTAAGAACTGGAATGGGATTATTAAGTACTTGTATCGGTACTCGGTATCGGCAAGTACTCAAATGTAAGTACTCATACTCGTACTCGGTCTAGAAAAAGTGGTGTCGGTGCATCCCTAGCTGTGTTGGTTGCCAGTTCCCTGAGCATTTTCATATTCCCTTTGTACATTGTTCCATTTTAGGTGAAAAGACAAGTATTTTTTTAAAAGGTGAAAGATTTTTGCTCTTAACCCTTTCATGCATGATGTGGACGCATAGTTTAAGTTCACTTTCTAAAGGGTTATAAAGGCAATATTCTCCAAACCACATGGGGGCAGTCTCTATAGACCAGGGGTGTCCAAACCTGGTCCTTGAGGGCCGGGATCCTGCATGTTTTACATATTTCCCTCTTCGAGCACACTTGGTTCAATTAATGATCATCAAGCTTTGTAGAAGCCTGATCATAATGTAATGACTTCCAGGTGTGCTGGAAGAGGGAAACATTTAAAGCATGCAGGATACCGACCCTCGAGGACCAGAGTTGGACACCCCTGCTTCAGACCCTAAGCAATACAATGAAAAAAAGCACCATCTTAGTTTTAGAATTTTGACTGCTTTGTGATCTCATAAAGTTAACCTCCTAAGACCCAGCTACGGGTTTTCTGTCCAGTTTCACAGCTTTATTAAAAAAAAAAAAAAAACAAAAAAAAACAACAACAAAAACCACTGTCCACCATTATGGACGTTCCATAAAAGTAAAAAAAAAAACAAAAAAAAAAACATCTGAAAAAACTGTTGCATCACGATGTTTATTTAAAAAAAACCCCAAAACTTATACTTTCCTGGGTCTCAGGAGGTTAAATATCTTCGTAATAAAACCATATTTTAAAAAAATTCAAAATGTATTACAATTTTAGTATTTTACAATTTTTTTTAATTATGCGTAGCACAATCAATCTAAAAAAAAAATCTAGATACTTTTTTTCATAATTCATGCATGAAAGGGTTGAAAATTTGCTATGTGCAATAATACCTTTCAATACAAAATGACCCCAAACTAACCTTCCAGTCACAATTAAAGCTACAGAAAACAGGAAAACACGTGGCAGTGTTTAAGCGCTGCTGATTCACAGCAAGAAGATCTAGGTTTTGAACCCGGCGGGGTGTTTCTGTGTGGACTTTGCATGTTCTTCTTGCATCTGCGTGGGTTCTCTCCAGGTACTTCCCTCCCACTGTCCACAGACATGTACCTTAATAGGTTAACTGCTCAGTCTAAATGGCCTGTAGGTGTGAATGTGAGAGTGAATGGTTGTTTGTGTCTGTATGTTAGCCCTGCATGAACTGATAGCCTCCAGTATCCTTGCGACGCTCTCGAGGGTAAAACAGTTCAGAAAATGAACAAATGAATGTAAGAGTATTTTGTTGGTAAAATTGGCTCAACACACCTGTTTGAAAATCTATTTGAAACTTCCCTATTTTGTGACGTACAGTCATGACAGAATCGTGCTCTTGTGACGCAGAATTGTACCGTTAGTATTACTTTAGTATGACGAGATGCAGTAAAATTTGCATAAAAAATACACTTTACTGCTTAGTGTTCAATTAAATTGTACCAAAATCATTCCTTTTATGATGGGTAAAGCTGAAGCTGTTATTTGGAAACACTGGACATCAGACATTGATTTTGCATCATAACACCACTTTCTTCACTGGTTCATTTGCATGTTGGTTTGAATTGGAAATAACTGTCACGCCCACTCATTCATTTCACTAATCATTCCCCACTCCACTCACCTGTCTTTCATCAGCATCACACACCTACCCTTAATCACTACTCAGTATTTAACCCATAAAGACCCAGCGCTACTTTTGTGTCAGTTTCCAAATGACATTTTCTCTAAAGCAATTTAGTTCCATTTATTACAATATTATCTTCTGTATTTTGAATTTTTTTCAGTATAAATCAGGTATTTTCCTGTATTTAATTTACTGATCATGTAGATTTTCATAAAAACTCAGATTAAAGTTGAGGATTATTATGTCAAAAACAGAGAAAACTGCAGAAAATGTTACTTTTTCAGTAAAATATCATTATCGGAACATAAACCCAGTGTCTCCATCCACTGTCATTAATTCAACTCCATGGGTTTTACTGGTGAATCAAAGTTGTAGAAGATGGCAGTGTTTCTACGGTAACTATGGAGCCTCTGAACGTCCAAATGGGTCATATCTGATGACCATGAAAAGATGATAAACTGCATTTTACACCAATTATTTACATGTATTGAGAGGATTAGTGTATCAACAGGTATTAAACAGTTTAGAACAGCAGATGCTTTTGGTTGTGATGGATATTTGGGTCTTTATGCGTTAAGCGAAGGCTCGCACAGCTGGAACAGTCATGATGCGGAAATGGCAGGAGCGCTCTTCCCTCTGTGCATATTCCTCGCGTCGTGTTTGTTTCATCCATGTATACCATATGGTTCTGCTGCTGCTACCGCTGTCAGGTGGCTGCGCGAACCTCCCTTTCGCACAATGCACATCATGACAAAATTCTGAAGATGCCTGAGTGACCTCCCGGCTCTGTTTGTAAACAAATGGTTTGTTTATGGTGGATGGCACTTTGAAATTGTTCACTGTAATGCAAGAGATTCAGGTGAGTAAGAACGAAAGACTTACAGATTCATGATACTTAGGCTATGACTGAGGTTTTACAGATTTGATGAAAAGTTGGTCACCAAAGTCTCCTGCACCTTTAAGTTCATTCTCCCCTGCTCTCCCCGTCATTTTGTTTCCATGTCTCAGCCAGCACGTTCCGTCAGTGCCTTCCCTTGCTTGATTCTAGTCAGCCAGGTATTCGTCCGCAACATTCCACTGTTGCGAAATCTTTGTATTTGTGTCAACTCCACGCTCCCTTCATGGTAATTATTGGCAACCCATACTTTTGCTATTGTATATTGTTGGACTTAGTGTGTTTTCTCCATGCATCCTATTTTTGTGTATTTTCTCTGGAGCTCAATAAAGAGTCCACTTGAGTCCACTTGTGGGTTCCTTTCAGCTGAGACAATGTATTAAAATTTGACAGCAACACAACAGGCTGCAGAACTGCACCTGAACTCAAAATGGAGGTAAATATCACACTAGTCAAAAGTCTGTGATTATTACATGTCTATAATAATTACCAGGCTAAGCACTTTTGTGTATGGGTCAATATGTAATTGAGGGACTTTTTGAGTGACCTTTATAGCAGGGTGTCCAAATCTGGTCCTTGTGGGCCGGTATCCTGCCTGTTTTAGATATTTCCCTCTTCCAGCACACCTGGAAGCCATTACATCATTATCAGGCTTCTGCGGAGCTTGATGATGAGCTGATCATTAATTGAACCAGGTGTGTTGGAAGAGGGAAATATCTAAAACATGCAGGATCCTGGCCCTCGAGGACCAGATTTGGACACCCCTGCTTTACAGGGTAACATAGTTGACAGGTATAGTTGACATTTTTGCCGTTTTCAGGCCTAAAATCAACATAATCATAACACCACATGGCACTTTTACAGAAAGATTATTCTAAACATTAATATAATTAAGTAAAATTGCAAGTTATTTAGAAAGATATTGTCGTAACACTGTTGACATAAGAGTGTGATAAATACACACTTGACTCACACACTACTTTATATTAAATAACTAAGAAAGAGGAGACAGAACATATCTTGGAGTCTTGCCAGTGTTTTCTTCAGAAGGAAATGACATCATGTGGAGCAGGTCATGTGATTTGGAATTAACACACTTCCTCGAGTGGTGTTTTTGTAATGGGTAACTTAGTTGAAAGTAATTTATTAGACACGGATACAATTAGTTATTTTCCATATAAAATTTGATATATTGGCAAAAAAGAAATATTTGTCATGATTATATCAACTTAGTAAAAAGAACACACTCAAAACATTTTTTGAATAAGCTCATTTTATTATTGTTTAGCTAATTAGAAGGTGGTTGTTATTAAATCCGGGTGGTTATTTTGTTGATGTTTTAGTATATCTAGTCATTTATTAATTATTTTATTAATCATTTATTAATAAGTGATTGTTTCCGTAATTAAATAATTATGGAATTTTTAAAGACATGATCATCATGAACATAAAAAAACCTTTTTTTTTTTTACACTTTTAATAAAAATGTATGCAAGATATATCCCATGGACTTGAAAAGTCCCTCAATTATATATTGACCCATATATTGTTTATTGCAATGTTTTAATACATTTTTCCTGAAACGGCTTTACTTTGTATGGAGCTTTTGTCTGTATTTTATATAATTTTACATTGGACTATCACTATAAATGAGGACTGGTTCTCCATTGACCTACTTGGTTAAATAAATAAACTAGTTAATGACTAGCTGAGCTGTTACCAGAGCAAATGTTGAATGAATGCATGTCATCTCAAATGAAAATGAAAACAGAAACACTACAATACAGCTTGATTCTTAAAAAAACAATCAGCTTCTATATGTTTAATATCCATTGGGCAAAATGCTAATGTTGAGAACACTGATGGTATAAACAAAACAAAACAAACCCTGGCCATTATTCACTATCAGTGACTTGGAGTATCTTGGTTACATGTTCATGCTGAACCAGCTGATGACATTGTTTCAGTTCACTGCTGAGTGTCACTTGAAGCAATCCTCAGTGATCCATAACTTAACAGGTGCTACCATGCAGAACAGTGGCACAAACCAGGAATCAGTCCACTGACTTGGTGGCATTACCCTTGACATTTTGACACGACCTGCTACATTTCAGACAGAATATTTTAGAAATATATGATTAGAACTGAAAAATAGTTCCGACTGAGGAAATGAATGGTAAAAACAGTCTTTTGCTGTATTATTTGTTCCTGCTTTTATCCCAGCCGTGTCTGTACTAGCCACATCAGTTAGCCTGTTCAGCTGGAGCATAATGTTAAAGTCTGTGTAAAGCGCTAATAAACATATGTTCTGTGGTTGTCACACCACAGGAGAATGCAGTATTTTGAAACGCGGGGGGTGTCTCTCCACTCAAGGTGCTGAAACTGTGCCCAGTTGCAGGAAATGTATGATTTCTCTGAAAAATGGACATTCCATCTGGCAGTTTTTTGGACTCCATTTATTTTTGAGCCACTGCAGCTAGAATCCAGTTCAGAGCTTCAACACTGATAATCAGTTGAATCCCTTTGTCTGCAATAGAATTTAATATTAATGTAGCTGAAGTCCCACCCCTTCTGGTTCTACCCCATGGGACATTATCTCAGAAAAATGTTGTGATGCAGTCAATGGTGAGATGATGAATTTTGCCATTGTCTACATAAGTGGTTCTTAAGGCCCCCTGTGTCTTATGAAAAATTCCAGGGTCCCCCTACATATGACACCACATATGACATAAGACATATACAATCACTGCAGGGAAATGCACGTGATCATGGTGTTAACATCTTCATTACACCTGTGTTAAGTCATTCTAAGCAGTTCACTACTTTTATTTCTACACACATCAGGAAAAAATACCAAGGTCTGAAGGTCAGGGAGCTCAATGATGTGTACGGCCATGCTACTGCCCCACACTGCATTTTGGATCAATTTTTGTATTTATTATTTTTGCGTTAGGTCATTATTTAATACAAATGTAGCACTACAGATCAAATTTTTGTGTATTTGTATAGTTTCAAGGGTTCGCAGCCATGTCAAGGCCCCCCACTGGCAGCTCTCTAAGGGCCCCTACTGGGCCACAGCCCCCCTGTTGAGAACCACTGATCTACATCATCCACAGGTACAATGTTTGTCATTTTAAAAGATCATTTTACAAGTCAGGAAATTCAGAGTCTAGACTTGTAGTTAGTTTTACCTCTACCATCTAATACTTTTTCGCCTTTTGAGCGATGAGGTGAAATATGCAGAGGTAATGGCCATTTTGTTGTTGATTTGGTTTCAAGTGCAACTCAAGATGCTGTACACAACCAAACGTTACTTGCGAATCCAAACTACACTGCAAAAAAAACACTAAACCTGAGGATAAAGGTACTCAAAACAAGTGAAATGATCTGTCCATGCAGGAAGATAATTTTACTTGACAAGATTTCTTGAATTAAGATGGTTAAATCTAGAAAAAAGATTATAGTGTGAAGCTGAACACTTAAAATAAGAAATTAACTCTTAAAAAAAGATAAATTATCTAACACTTCTAAATCTAAATTTTGTTTTTTTTTTATGTTGGTAAGAACCAAATAATTTGCAGTGTGCAGTTATTTTGACAGACAGAAATAAAAAAATATGTATATACTTGTCTCTCACCTTTGACCACTGTCTGACTAGAATTAAAGCCCATAAGTCTACAACCAGAGGGGCAGGACTTACCATTACCATTATCATGTATTATCAGTGTATTACTGATTATCATAACCTATCAAAGTAAAGCCAGGATATCAATAAATACCAGATCAAAATATGTCACAGATCAAACCAGTAGCTGTCCTCTGCACTGTACCATAAATATGATTATTTAGTAGGTGTAAAGTCGTGATGGAGTGGGAGATTTATTTATTCTAATGCATTCTAGTTTTTTTTAATTATTTTTATTTTATTCTGGTTACACTGTTAGAGGAAGGGTCAAAGGTCAAAGAAAAGAAAATTCAGAGCACAAAAGAACCATCTAACAACTGCTTAATGTAAACTATAAAGTACTAAATTCAGGACTACAGTCTCTTAACATGTTTTCCTGAAATCTCTAAATTTCTTTTTCAAGGACATTAAATGTGTGATCATCAACACCTTGGAAAATGTGTTTGTAAAAAGCCATGAAAGATAAATGAAGTAAACCAATTTACTGCTGTATCGCATTATTATTAGTGCTGTTTTTTCAATTTGAGTTGTGTGGCAAAGTGACCAACACCCTCTACCTTATTAGCCTGAATTCACTCCCGAAGTTGAACTGAACTAAAATTCAGTAAATATTAATAAGATTTGTCCCCGTAACAAAGGAAAAGAGGTTATTTCTGCTGAATTCTCACGCCACTAGTTTGCTCCCCAGACCCTGTGATTGAACATCACCATGCATCAGCTCCCATCACTGTCTGTGCTGTAATATCACAGTAAATGTACTTGAAAGTAAAGAGAGAGTTGAATAAAAGTAGTGTCAGTGGCTGCTCTGAGGTCAGCGGTGCCCTTCATCGATCGCTTCCTCCGTGATTAAGGCAGTAACAAGCTTGATACCAAAGAGAGGAGCAGATGGCAGAGTCAGTTCCTCAGCCAGTAGGTGGTAGTCATATTACATCAATGATTTGGATTCATTCACAGGATTAAAAATGCATCAAGGAGGGAACTACCTCACTCTGTATCTGCTCTCAGATTTAGGTCTGGATCACTGAAGATACAATACTGTGTCACTGTGTCTTTGTCACAATTCCAGCCTGATGTTCCCATATCTCTTTTGCTATGTGTGTGACGCAATGCTCATATGAATTTTTCTGAGCTATTTTCACAGGAAATGGGGGAAATTTCTATGAAAACTCAAGGCAAATGAAATGTCATGTATTATATTAGTAGAGTAGCATCCATAGGAATCATACCGTGCATACATTTCTTATCTTTACAACAAAAAAAGCTGAGTTGTAGTTATTTTTTCTTGTGAATACTATATTGCCTGTAACAGAATACAAACTTGACCTTACTCATTTTCAATTTATGGTGACTGAATTGTTCAAATAGCAAAACCCCTGTGAGGGATGATTTAATAGTGAGAGTACCCTAAGTATAGGTCAAGATCAGAGTCAAGTTTTTTTGGCTCTGTCTTGTGGAGTACAGACTCCACGGAGAGTAATTATTTGTGGAGGGTTTAGGGCCCTGGGGGTGACAGAGTGGGCGGGAGGGGCAGAGGGTGCGCTGAAACGGAAAGAACGCCAGTCCCACTCACGGTTGATGCTCAGTGAATCTGAAAGGTCATGTCATGTTTTCTGGCAATTGACTCGATTGGTTTGGATTCTGCAACATAAGGCTGGGACAGTGTTGTGTGTGCGTACATGTGTTTTATTTGTGTGTGTGTGTGTGTTTCTGCACATTTGCTGGGAAATGTGCCCCTGGGTTATTTTTTGCATTGACCTTATTACCCTGCACAGTGACGAGCTTGCCACATAACTTGCTCCCTCTGACTCTAACAGACATACATATACAGATACCACATTTTTTATTGGTACCGATCCATAAAAAAAACTTTTTAGATATTGGTGAAATATATTGACAATTCGCCCTTGTTAACCCACTGCTTCTCTAATGCATGAGAAAACCAGTATTTTTAAAAAAATTTTATTTTTTATTTTTAATGCCTTTGAATCCACCATGACGAGACATTTTAATTAAATACATAAATTATTGATATCATACACAGGAGTTACGGTTCAGTATGCTCAATATATTGTGATATAGGCTATTGCATTTTTTTTTTTTAAAGCTAGCACAAGTTGAAGAGAACACTATAGAGGGATCAGCATTTGCATTAATACTGAGTGAGCACCACACATTATTCTCTACCACCTACTGAAATATAACAAATATATGAAAATTGTCTGGCAATATGTTAGTATTTAAAGACCAAAAGTGGCTGTGGGTGCAGTGTGTGTGTGTGTGTCTCCCTTAATGAAAGACGACGACAGCATTAGCACATTTAATTAAGGTTGATCACAATCATCAAACACAGACAGCTTACAACCAGGAGCTAGTTTATACACATTGTAAATTCTGTGCCGCAGCCTTTAAGGATCTATCCTCAGATATGGCTTTTGCCTTGCAGCCATTCTGCGCAAGTAATTTACCAGAACAATGTAATCTTAACCTCTCCCCTTTATTCATCATCTGGGAGGCTCCACTTTCCAGCTCTAAATAAAGAAACCCCGTCAGCATTAGAAAGAATTGTATTTATATATATGTGAAATGGAGCAGTTGATTAAAATCTTTACAGTGTAATTTCATAAAAAGTGTAAAGGTTTTGTGTATTAAGATGCTTAGTAGTATTCTAAACTTGGAGTATCTTATTGACACCAGGACTGACATAGTGTGTGTGTCTTATCAGGGTGTCCTTGTTATGAAAAAGTAATAAAACCAACCCAAAAAAAAAAAGAAAGAAAGAAAAAAGGAATGAGTGTATCCCCTAGGCGACAACACACTACATGCAGTTTTACCAGTAAATCCTTTGCTAGCCTTCACTCTGCCATGCCTACGCGGTTGACTCCTGCACTCCAGCGGATCGGTGGCAGAGGTCCAGAATCACTTAGATCATTTTACCCGGGCACAAAGGGGGCAGAGAGGAGCCACTGACCCTGTGCTCATCAGGCAGGGCTTTACGCCTCGCTGACTTCCCTGGTGTGACATTTCTTCTGTATTTGCCCCCTCCCAACGCCTCCCTATGTAACCACCACTGCAGTGCATAAAAAAAAAAAAAAAAAAAAAAAAGATCATTGTCTGTAGAGATATCAATCAAATGAACAGCATCTGGGGTCAATCTGCTGTCAGTGCTCCCCTTTTGCTGTCCCAGCTCTCATGTAAAGTGACAATAATGACAGTGTGTCAGAAATGTTACCGAATGCAGCCGGTTAATGCAAGACGACACTTTGAATCCAAGTGTTCTCAAACAAAGATAACCTACCTGTCTCACTCACCATACCCACAACACACAACAAGACCTTTGCATGTTATGTCGCTTCTCTCGGTATGATTTGTGTATGTGGATGCGACGACACCCCCCCCCCCCCCCCCCCCCGACCACCAAGAACAAACACACCCCCTGTTGTGGGTCACACAATGGTCATGACATTATTAAAGGATCAATTGTGCCTTAAAACACCGCCTCTCCTCCGTGGGGATATGTAGTAAACAGATGGGGCTTATGCAGAGCGGCTTTAATATCTATTTAAAGTGCTTCAGAGACAATGATCTAATGAGACATTTACATTTTGTTCAGCTCGGTTGAGAAAGCCCAGACCAAAGCAACTGTCATCTGATATTTCCAGTGCAAGTGTCTTTAAATTTAACTGATGCACATGGATAGTATAAACTGATACTCTGCTGTTTATTATTTTTTTCTGAGCAAGAAACCTATTTGTATTGTCTCAAATTTTCTGTCCAAAATCTTTCAAAAAGTTTGCGTCTTACCTGATGCATAGTATTGTAATAGTTTGGATCCAATATTCACCATTTTAATGATGCCATAGCATCTGGCAGTGAAGAAGCTCATCCTCCCCAATGGTGGACACTGAAAACTGCAACAAAAAACTCCAAAAAAAAAAAACCAACAAAAACACAGAAAAAAATAGTGCTGCTAGTGTTTATTATTTGTCTGTTTGCATTGTTTTCATGTAGTTTGGTACAAACTGCTAGCATGCTAAGCTCCCAGTTGACATCAATAAGCTTGGCTTAAATTAATTTAAATTGGCTTGTTTTAAATTTGGTGTTAGGGTTAAGGTCTGGCCATCAGAGGTATGCAAAGGTCAATACACATCACAAGTCATACGGAGTTCAGGAAAAGTTCTTTATCAGACTTAACCCTGCTGAAACAGACCACATCTGGAGTCAGACACCACAGATGAGCTGTAAACAGACAGGGAGTAAAACAGAAACAACATCCACTGCCATTAGTGAACATCATCTTATTGGACAATGCTGATGGAGCGTGCATCCCTTATGAGAATAAAATTTATGACCCCAATTATATATTTAATAGAATTAAACGGAAACTCTAAACAACCGTTAAAACATCAGAAGTTGAAGATTTTTACCCTGCAATTCACAGGGATGCGGCTGTTGAGTGCATGTATAAATAAAAAGGTACAGTAAAGTTGGACGTTGTTGCTATCTGTAAGCTGCTGTCAAGGGAGTTGTGAAGAGGGAGTTGGGAAGGTAAGAGCTGGGACAAGCTGTGCTGGGATCAACACGTGTCTGCAAAAGCCTCGAGGTTCCACAACAATCTGTTCCAGTTGGTTCGCTCTTGTGCTGTGACCTCAATTTTTGACTGCTGTTGAAGCGTCCGTGCACTCTGGTTTGACACAAGAGCAGTACAGGCAGCTCTACACCCGCCCCTGCCGAGCAGAGGGGGGCAGAGTAAAAGAGCCGCTCCAATATCAAACTCGGAAGCTGAGGAGGAACACTGAAACTACCGTCCGCTCATCCTGGGCTGTGAGAGCATCTCCAATTTGGCATTCCAATGAAATGACACTTTCAATTGGGGTCAATTGGACCCCTGCCTCTGGATTTCAGACAGCTTCTCTGCCTAGGGGTAATCAAGGGTTGTGGATATAATTAGAGTAACAGGCTTTTATACTGCAGTTCAAGCAGTGCAGATGAAGACTGGAGCAACACTAGGGGTCAGTGGCAGCCCATGTGATCATGTCGTGAAGAGATTAGGATGACCTAATGATCTTATATAGTGAGCAATGTTAACACATGATCTGCTTTTAGGAGCTTTAAGTTATGTAAAGTGTGGCATTAATAACTAAAAAAAACCCTGCATTTTCTCCTACTTCATTAATATTGATTTTAAATGGAGTGAACATCAGTGCAAATAAGGTATTTTACAGAAGCCTGGGGCTGGGCAACATGGGCCAAAAAATGAAATCCACATTTTTTACTATATTTTTTTAGTGTAGTGCACAATGCATATTTTATTATTTACATAAAAACAAGACAAATATTGCCTCAAAAACGGCATTTTTTTTTTTTTGTTAAAAATATGCTTCATATAGCCAACCAGTACTCAACAATGAAAGTGTCAATGTGCCTTATTTGTTTAAATAAATAAATAAATAAATAATAATCACTGTGGAAACATATTCACAATGATATTACAATAAGAAAGCTGGTTGCATTTAGATTTTTCATTTTACTTGAGCAGGAAATATCTCCAGGTTGAGCACTGGTCTTGGTTTTAGCAGTTTAGGAATTTTCCACAATTTTATGAATAAATAGAGCTATTTTGATATATTGCATCATGGTTTATTTCTCACAGTACTTTAGTTAAGATAGCTGGTAGATTATTTAGAGTCCCTCTGCACTGACTGTGTTCATTTAGCCCACTTTAACCTACAGGAGTTTGTGTAATGTGTTTCTCCTGACACTGATTTTCATCATCACATTCAGCTGAAAATATGTAAATGTTCAGTGAGCCTGGTCTCACACTGATGCATCAGAGCAAAACACGACATCAGGAATCTTATTAGACGGTATGTATGACATGCTGCCACGCACTAGATAATTAATGGGATGCACTATTTTGATCATCCAATAAACTAAGATATTGTTTTAGTATCAAGAGAATGCTCTATTGTGCTAACAGTGCTATCTTAAATACAGTATGCTTTAGACTGAAAATGTGACTGATCCTAAACAGGAATAAAAGCTATTTTTTTTTTTTTTTTAAATTTAACACAACAATCATCAATTTCCTGCAGTTTTGTCTCTGCTTGTTTAACCTGTATTTTTTCATATATAAACTCAGTTCCTATGAAAGGTTAATGTATGCCTTTTTTTTATTTTTAAGAGCTACATAACCTCTCCACTTTATCATTTAATGACAAATGATGTTGTGGTTTCTTCTTCGTTACTTCCTCGACTCCCTCTTAGCGGGACGGCAAAACATCTCTGCCGCAATGACATGGTGGTCTAGTAATTATCTAATTGTTCGAGCTATGTCTTTCCTTGATTTATGGTCTTGTATCAGTGGCTGACCTGATTTATAATGAGGTTCCCCCACTTGTGAAAATATGAACCTGAATTATGTGGCACCAGTCCAATTATTTCTTTGTTCGGCTGAGGCTCCTGTCGACATTGACGGTGTGCATCACAAATAGCTGCCATTGAAGCTTTCACCTAATAACAAAATATGATCCATCATTTTAGATTGGCCCGATCACACCTCCTACCATGTTACCTAGTTCATCTATCATTGTGCTGATGCACCCTTATCCCTTAAGCTTGTAATCAGATATTTTCCTCTAATGGATTATTGGTAGTTCATCAGTTTGAATTTTTTTTGTTGTTGTTTTATTTATTTATTTTTTTATCAGATTTCGTTTCTCACCTGCCTGCCACAGTGTATGATATAACGGCGTGTCTGGAAAACCACCGAAGACACAGCTCGACTGTACCTTCCATTAATCCAGTCGGCCTCCCATTATCAAGTTCAGGCCACAAAGTCAAAAACTGGGCACTAAGTGGAGCAAGTTGCTTGGCACAAGGACAAAGTTGACAGAAAACATAAGGCCCCCACACACTGTCTGGACAGCAGGAGGCCGCGAGTACCCGGGTTGAAGAATAGACCCAGCCACAACACATCCACTATACAGATGAGCTGCCCTCTTCAAATTAGCACCGAGCACGGAGACTGCTGCTGGTGTCTGATGAAAAGATGCACGGCTGCCACTATTTGTGCCTAAGGCATTCATCAAATTAATTACTGGTGGATCCGAGCACCTCTCTGATACCTCTTTATTTTGAGTCCGGTAAATGGGGACTCAGACTAGTGCTGACAGAGAGGCCTAATACACCCAGTCTTTCGCTGCACATAATTAATTGAAATCTTTGCTAGCTTGACAAATTGGAATGATGAATCTATCTTCTATGAATAGCTTAAGAAAAAATGCATAATCAGTCAAAACCATACAGTAGAAGCAACATCTCGCTCTCTCTGTCTTACTCACTCAGTTTCTGTCTCTCTCTCTTTTGCTCTCTGCAGTATAGTGATCCATTAGGCTGCAAAAGCATGGCTGCTTGAAAAGACTTCCCTCCCTTTCACCGCCTCGATTGATAACTTTGGCTTCTTACTTTAATAGAGCGGTCAAGGTGGAGAGTTCCTTTGTATAGTTCAATAGAATTGGAGAGAGCATAAATCAAACTACTACTGTTTCATTGCAGTAGAGATAGACTGTATTGTCTAATATCTCAAATTGTAAACACACTCGTATCACTGCTTTATAATTGAGGAAATCTCAGCAAAAAACTAACTGCTAGCAACAGAGCCTTTCAATAATACAATATAATGCCTTTATAAAGTACTATCAATCTAATCTAATCTAAACTATATTGCTGTTTTTTTTTTTTTTTATCAAGATCTTTTTATTGAAGTTTTCTCAATATAATACAAGTGCAGTGCTGAATGGTCATTAAAGAAATCTTAAGTAAGCATGGGTGTAAATTAAATGCAGCTAGCACCTTAGAAAAACAAAAAAGCAAAGCAGAGCAAACAACAAACTACATAAAATAATCCCTCCTCAGTCATTGCCAGTGCACTAGACATAACAGGGGATCATCATCATGACAGAAACCTGCGCTAGGAGTAACTATGGAGTAAGCAGCATTATCAAACTGCACCCAAAAGTCAAGCATTTACAGGGTCTGGAATGTTTTTAGGAAGGGACCCCACACTTTCTGGAATTTCCCATTTGATTGCTGAAGTGAGTATCTAATTTTCTCCAGTCTTAAGCAGGACATTATGTCTTCTAACTACTGTGCATGAGTGGGGGGGAAGCATCCCTTCATCTAAACAGGATTGCTCGTCGAGCTAGAAGGGCAGCAAAGGATAAAGTGCATTGTTTTTCTGTAGGTAGCTAAACTTCACCTATATTGCTGCTTTTTAATATTTTTTTTTCTATTTTACAGTTGTAAATCCCACTATACGTGCTATACATTTGCATCTTATATTGGATTTTTTTAACTTTTAATCCCAGACACATGAACATATAACTTTCTACATGTCATATATTTTGCCAGCTTCTAGTAAGTGCTGTCACTTGTAGGTGATATTTGATAAAAACAAGATGTACACTTTGGGGATATGCACGTCTATATTAAAAAAAATACAACTTGAGTATTTAATTGATAATTTTTTTTAAAGCAATTACACTTTGAATTCAGACTGTGATACATGCCTATTCTTTAGATTTTTTGTTTTCATGTAATTGTTCCGAAGAAAATTAGCATTCTTTTAGTCTTCATAAAAGATTCTGTTGCTTACATGTTTTGCTAAATTGCTGAGTTTGCAACATCGTGTGAAAAGTCACAGAAATCAGTGCCATAGTTTGATTGTTGTGGTAAAAAAAAATAGTCCCTCGTATGAGATTGTTAAAATTTCAAGGGTATTATAAGGGAGGACAACACCATCATAAGTGCCAGAAGATGAAATATCACAGAAAAATATGCACAGTAGTCTGTATGTGCACATGTGTTTTTCAACATATATGTGTCTGTGTGGGTGTGTGTAAATTGAGAAAACACCGCATGTGAAGGTTGCTGCTGTGAAGGACATATCTTGTCTATGGTAAGTAGTCATCCTTAATAGGTTTTGGTTTGGATGTGAAATATTGGTGTGCCAAGTCAGTATGTGACATTACTGTTGTCTCTAGGGAAAAGTGCAGACTGATCTGAGTTCAGCAAGAAGCGAGACAGGATATGGGGCTAAATAAAGGCTCAGATAGATGAAACTGTAACACAACCTTACAACCTTAAGACAATCACTTCCCTCCACCTTATATGACATGCATCTTCATCTTATTTACAATTTGGTTGCTGCCTACAGTATGAACATGAAGGATATTGTCATCCTGGAGGACACACATTCTATAATAAGTGATTGTAGCTTTGCCAGGTGTAAAATATTGGTTAATTTTTGTTCATTTTTGTCCATTATTCTAACACATTCCTCTTTTTATTCCTATTTGTACACATTAGTAATCACCTGATATAACTAAGTTCCAGTTACACATCTATCAAGAGTATATCACATTTTCACGGTGATTTCATGAAAGAGATACAAATATTTGATTCCAACTTCCTAGACAACAGTGTATTTGTTCATACAGGGTGTTTTTGCATATACTGTAGCCACTTTTACAGAGATCCCAGAAAAGAAGGCGAGATGGTGGGCCCACCTTTTTGCCACCATTGACCGATTTCCACAGCCAAGCAAAAGAGTAAAAGAGGTGTGACGGGCTGGACTTTTACACAGCAGACCTTCGTTCCAAATCAAAGGGGCGGTGACACAGCGTATAGTGTGATATATAACTTGCGCGTCGGAAATACCCATTCATAGCTTCTTCGCTAACCTCTCCAGAGTTGGCCTGTTGTCAAGGGACGATTTGAGTGTCAGGACTATGTAAGTTGTGCATGTGTAGAAGCATTTATCTCTGTCGGCCATCTTTTACGACTCACTACAGCGGCCTCGTTAGGACAAAAGACTCACCACAGCACCACGAATACCCCCCATATTTAGATCAAAAAGTTTGTCAGCTGGATAGACTTAAAGGTGTGAAGTGAACCAAAAGTAGGCATATAAATTGACTCTCTCGAAATCACTTCTGATCGCTAGAAAGATACTCCTTGAAGGTAAAGTCAAGTCTCTGTGCTTTTACATAATTTGACTCATACAACAGTGATTTGTCCTAGCGAGGTTGCTGTAGCGACTTGTAAAACTTGGCTGACACAGATAAATGCTTCTATGCATGTCCGACTCACATCGTCCGGAGACTCAAATCGTCCATTGATACCCATCTTTCACCGTTCCACAAATGTTAGCATGGATAGAGTTCTCGTCCCAAAGTAACAACACTTTGCAGATTTCAGCGTCTCCCCAGTTTGACATCCTTCTGGTTGCGATAATATGTTTGTTTACTGTACACAGCCCACGCTCATTTTTAATCCCCCCGGCGCGGGGTCCACACACAATACGTCATCAAAATGTCCCACCTTGGTTGCGCAACGGGATGTGTTCCTTTTTATAGCGATCTGTAGTCATCATTCCACCTTTATCACGGCTCTGTTACTACCTCCAGAGGCGTGACAGAGGTGGGACCAAATGATCCACCATTTCGTTTACACAGATGTTGTCCCGGAATAAAGGTGGAGTATTCCCGGAACAGAGGTGCTGTGGAAAAGGGGCTAATGATGCTGTCACCTCAGTCGCCAGAGTGAGATAGATGGTTTTATTTCATAAAGGACAAAAGACTCAGATAAACTGAGATGGGGAATGATAGCAAATGTCAAGTCAGGACTTTGTGATGTTCATGAACGTCTGAGTCACTCGGCAACAGTGCTTAAAGTGAAAATAAGTACACTCAGTTGTTTGAGTTGTTTTAGAAACTCTGTCTACAACTTTACATTATGTGATCCATTTGAGAACCAAGCCCAACTTTAGTCTATTGTGTGGATGCGGTGATATATTAATAACTTTCAGTAAATAAAAATCAGTTAATCAGATTGGTTTATTAATCTAGTTGTGTTTTACAATCTAGTATCAGCAAACTCATCAGCAAAATCAGAATTGCAGATTTTTTGCAGTTGGCTTTATTTTCAGTACATTTATTATTTAATTATTTTGCTATTTATTCTTTAAAGTCCAATGTTAAGTTCAACAGTTATCCAATTTTTAAGTCAAAATTAATACATTTCTAACGAGTAATCATGTCAGCATATTTCAGGTTTTCCTGATGTCTTTTTTCTGTATTTTCTAAAACACTAACAACAACAAATAAACAATTAGCATCGGTTATATGACTTAATCTCTATTTTAAACATTGAAGCTAACATTAATTTATATTTATTTCATACAATATTTCTTCTTTTAGGACGTAGAAAGAATGTGTTTTGCGAAGATTTTAGTCACACTTTTCATCTTGTGCAGTACATGGGGTTACTTCCTTCTAAATCCAGTTTCCTCCCAATTATTCAGCTAATAAGTAAGAGGCCAAGTTTGAATAGTGACATGCTTAGTTTAAAAAAAAAAAAAAAGGCTGCAGGAAGCGGAGGGTTTTACTTGTTTTTAAAAGTCTAGGTTCTCTGAATGAAGTGGTTCTTTGATTGAAATCCTTGCCACAGAGCGTGACATGGGCATTTCCTCTTCGTTCTCTTATTATCAGCTGAGCCTGTGGTGCACAACCTAATCCCTCTTCATCAAAGCGGTGTGGGCAGCAGTCAGCGAGATGTGACCATCAATTAATCACCCACTACCCCCTGACCAAGCTCAGTCCCTGCACAGATGTGAGGCCTCATTGGTTTTAAACACTCTCACTGGGAGATCTGCTGCAGATGTGGGACCACAAACTGTTTTCTTTTTTTTTTTTTTTTTTTTTTTCTAAGGGGCTTCTGTGGACAGTGAAGCCGTCCACAGTATGAAAGTCAGGCTACTGAGAGGAGAGTCAGTGTGAAAGAACTCCATCAGATTAACCTCAGAGCTGAGCCTTAACTACATCTCTGCCTTTATTTTAATTGAAAGGCATGCTGTATTTGTCTGTTTCATTGTCAATATGCAAAATCTCGTTTTCTCAGTTCCGTTTCTCTTCTATGAAACTGCTTTATGGACACTCCGCTGTCATATTGAAAATCTTCGGCATATTGGATAAACCAATTTCCCCAAAGACCCTATTCCATACCCAGCCTCCTCTGCTCTATCCGTTCAATCTCCAACACACAAGGCAGAAAAAACACCTACTTACTCACCTTACTTTTTATTATAATGCAGGTAAATGTCATTTCAAAGTGGATTTTTATTCAGTCTTATGTGCTTTAAACTCCAAATGCACTATACTTTTTTGCCACCTAGCCATATAATATGCCATGTAAATTTAAGCATCTCCAGACCAGTAGCTTACAGCACTGCAGAACAGGAGGGTTGCAGAGTTCATAAATGAGTAAGAATCTCCAAATGAGTTTGGTGACCTCTTAAACTCCATGAAATTAATATAAGCAGACATCCCACAAGCTGCAGGCTACTGCAGAGCTGGGGAAGATCACTCAAGCTCTCTGAGTTCCATAAAACTTTTATAAGTTGACTTTCAAGGTACATTGTAACTGCCTATTGGTGACGACAGGGAGCAATATGGAAGCAAACAAACCTTTACTACCTGCACTTAACCCCACATATGAGTACAGGGGAAATGACGGAGAAGAAGGAGGAAGAAGAGACTTACAACCACTCGCTCATTACTTACGATCTTCTTGTTTTGTGATATATCTGATTCATTTATTTTGCATTTACTTTTAACATCTTACTATTCATACCGTTTTATTTTATTTTATTTTTTTTTTGTTGGCTACATGGAGAACAAAGCCTCCATCTCAGTATATATCACAAAATATGTAAAATAAGGGTTGAATATGTGGACGACTTTCATTTCCCTCCTATATATTTTATACCTGCTGAGTTTCATATTAGCTAGAGGGCTACCAGAGAAAAACTAAATTAACTGAAAGAACTCAATCATCCTGCTTAATCAGAATATTCCCAGAGGTTGTGTGCATTCAGAAGTACTTAGAGGACGTAGTGTTTTATTTATTTATTTACTAATTTTAGAATCAGACTATAGCATTACTTATAAACAATTAGCACTAAATATAGCAGTGACATCATATCTGCCCAAAAACTATAGGCTTTGAGGTATGATATTAAACTCTTGACACTTTTGCTAACTTGTTTCTTACTGCAGCACCCTCACATACCTTTTTTTTTTTTTTTTTTTTTTTTTTTTGTACCTGGAGATCCATATGAGTTCATCTAATTACTTTCTTTAGCCTCGGAGGGTATATGTTAACCGGGTGTATGTTAAACCACTGTAGTTTGCTCCACTCTCATGAATCTTAATGCTGTTCTCATGAAAGGTGCTGTATTTAATCTCTAGTGTCCCAGAGTGCGATTCTCTCAGCAGTCGGTGGGATACTAATCTGAACACGCCTCTGGAAATTAAGAGAGAAAATTGGCTGCTTAAATATGATCGAGCAAAGGGATGCTTTGGGTATTTGCTGAGGTTATCTAGTGTTCAGGAGCTGGCCCAGGTTAAGCAGCATGTTTTTGAGGAAAATGGGCCAGTAAGATAAATGGGGACACTAAAATGTATTTAATGAGGATGAAACCGTCTTCTCCCATAAGGATGTACCCATGCTTAATGAGTTTTACCCCCAACCCTAAAAGGAGATTTTCTGGAATAATCTACCAAGCCGCAAATTTGTCAGAACTGTCGGATGCTTTCGATGATTGTGGGACGTGTCTTCCAGAAGTCACCGCTTCACACTGTTGTTGATACAGTTAAATGGTAGAAGGCGTGAAAGGTCATCAAATGTAAATGATCTAAGGATGAATGTCACAGTTGAAGCTTAATAATTAGCTTGAAGTCCTACAGTTCAGACAAAAGTGTTGGGGGATATGAATAACTTCACAGGTAATAAAAACCGCTTTTCATTCCGTGTCGCCCAGTGTGAATGATGAATATGTAACCGAGGGGTGCTATGATTGTGAATATTTAAAAGCCAATAAAATAACAGCGAAAGCAGATACTGATGAATTGGCTGACATCACTCCTAGCGATGGAGGTGATCTTTGATTTTATTAGAAAGTGAATAATTATTGATCAAAGTCTGAGTAATAAATATTTAAATAAATCTGAATCGCTGATCATCAGACTTAAAAGCGTTTTGTTAATTCACCTTGAAGTGAACATCAAACCACAAAAAATGTAGCTCATTCTTGGCATCACTTGTATTTCTTTTTTTCTTTTTTTGAGTGATTCCAGAGAAGCCAAATGTTCACCATCAGTCACTTTCAGAGCCACGATCTGCTGATGCCAACCACCATCGTCAAAACATCCATTCATATTATCTGTAAATACATAATTTTAATAAGTACAAAATGAAATCAATATGATAAACAACAATATACGTACACTCACCAACCACTTTATAAGGCACACTTTGGCAGTAGCAGGTGTACCTAATGAACTGGCCAGTGAGTGTATATCCTTCTTAACATTCAACATGTTTTTCTTCTGTATACATTGGTTATAACCACTGCTTATTTGAGGTACTGTTTGTGTTATCTATCAGCTCAAAGCAGTCTGGCCATTGTTCACTGACTTTTGGGATCAGTAAGGAATTTTCACCAAAAGAACAGACACTCAATTGGATAGATTTATTTTGGCTCATTCTCTGTAAACCCTGGAGATGCTGGTGTGCAAAAATCCCCATAGATCCATTTTAGGTTTTAAATGCATAATGAACCACATAAAATTTGTGTGTTTCATCAAGGCTTTTTTGACTTTGTCAGGAATGTCTATTTAAACAAAATAAAATTGTCACTAAATTATGAAATACTCTGGTTGGAATTATGACCTTTGTGTTGTCAGGGTCAGTTTGGACCAGTTACAAAAATAAGATTATAAAGCAATAATTAGAGGCAAAACTGAAATCATAAGTGCACTATCAGCCAACACACTGACAGTCAGCTCCTCTCTCAATCATGTGAGCTTTTGGGGATTTTCATTTTGCCTTGTTATCCAGTTTACATACCCAAAAACAAAACAAGCAAAGATGGGCATGTCCACACATATGAGATCAATGCAATATAGAGCTGGTGACTTACCGAGTACAACATTGAGGGATATACTGACAAAAAAAAAAAAACACCAAAAATATTAAAACAAATATTTTCATGAATAAGGAAGCCTAACAAGGTAACAAAGAGATGAGAAACAAATTGATGATAATTGTGTTTAGTTTATTTTGCAGCTGATTAAAGACATGGGTCAAAAACCGACCCGTTCACGTAAGACACAGGTGTCAAACATGTGGCCCGGGGCCAAATCTGGCCCGCCACAGGGTCCAATCCGGCCCTGGGGATGAATTTGTGAAATGCAAAATTACACTTTAGATATTAACAATCACTGGTGTCAAAAATCATTTTAATTCAGGTTCCACATACAGACACATACAGTCCAATTAGATTTCAACTGGGTCAGACCAGTAAAATATTATCATAATAACCTGTAAATAATGACAACCCCAAATTTTCTCTGTTTTTTTGGTGTAAAAAAGTAAAATTACATGAAAATGTTTACATGACCAAACTATATTTTATAAAAAAATGTGAATAACCTGAACAAATATGAACAAATGGAAATGTCTTACGTTAATGTAATTATACCAATATTCTGCCGGTTACTACATGATTTTGTGATTGTAATGCACATGTGTAAATGATAAACTGATAAACCGAGGCATAATATTGTTAAATTGCACTTGTTTTTCTTAAGAGAATTCAATTGTTCATGTTATTCAGATTTTTATGGAAACTTTACAGATGTAAACCTGATCATAATAGAATTTAACTTTTTTCACTGTTAATATTTTACTGGTTCGGCCCACTGGAGATCAAATTGGACTGAATGTGGAACTGAACTAAAATGAGTTTGACAGCCCAGACAAGGTGTAGAGCCTGTCCTGTTGAAAATGTGGCAGTCTACTTATTATTACCCATAGTTATGTATAATTGTTATGCAACACCTGGCTGTCAAACTACACGGTCACAGTCTAAAGTCATTGTATTATCTCACTGACATGACAAGATATTGTTAACCTTAACCCCACTGTTTGTTATTTAGATTAGATTAGACTGGATTAGATAGAATCCCTTGAGCAAAGCCCTTTGGGAAATTATGTTCCAGTAGCAGCACAACACTGTACGTACATATGTAATACAAATTAGAAGATATAAAAGAAAAAGAAAATAATAATAACAGCAATACTAGAAAAGCACTTAGAGAGTGCAGACCTCCGCCCCCCATCACTACCAAAAATTTAATCATTTGTTCCATGTGCCATAATCAACATTTCTTGAAATTTCATCCAAAATGCGTCCATAACTTTTTCAGTTATCTGCGAACAGACAGATGAACAAACAAAAAATCCCCTCCCCCATCACCACCAAAATTTAGCATTTGTTCTTTGTGCCAGTATCAACATTTCCTGAAAATTCCTGAAATCTGTCCATAACTTTTTGAGTTATCTTGCTAACAGACAAACCCTGATGAAAACAACCTCCACCATTTCACGTGGTGGAGGTAATTATATAAACAATAGTGAAAACTGGCATTTGGCAATATTAAAATAATAAAAGTAATAAAACTATTCATAGTAAGAGTATTTGTAATGACTATTATAACCAAATATCTAAACTCAATTTACCTAAACATATTTTATTGTTAATTTCTTACTTTCTCTAAGTCTAACCAAGTTGTTGTCTGTGTCTAAACCTAACCAGGGTGTGTCAATAATCTGTCTGACACTCAGAGGTATTGTAAAAATAAAAACAGATACTCGATAAGTACAGCTAAGAAAATACTATATGTAACTGTGTGCCTAATGACTAAAGCAAAACTAAGATGTACTTGTGTTAGTTTAACAATAGCAGAAGCCTTTAGCTATAAAAAAATACACTGGTCTAAGTACCATTAATCATTCACAGAGTACATGACTGTACATATACAGCACGTCTTCATAAAAATTAGATGGAGAAGATTATGGTAAAAAGGATATGTCATCTATTGCAGCTAACTCTGTATGGTACACTCTGCCATTTGACCAGATATATTGATATCCACTGATCAAACATAAGACTCCAGACTAGTGCAGATATATGTATAAATGAGTATGTGCCTCTTGTTTTATGAAATATACTATGCCTCGTTCATTTTGCAAAATATTTCTCTACACAAAACTACCCTGTTACATTTGCACTGTTTACACTGTTACATATGTACATCTTTATACTACTTTTATATTTATTAATTCTACCCTTTTGTACAGCACATACATCTAATTTGCACATATTTCGATTGTACACTACTTTATATGTTATATATATTTAATATAGTCAGTATCTTATTGTGCTGTTATTTAAATACAAGTGCACTGTTGCTGACAGAGGCCACCCGCAATTTCATTCCACAACTGGTATATTGACAGTAAAGCCTGTTCTGTTTTTTCTATTCTATTCTATTCTATTCTATTCTATTCTATCTATTCTATTCTATTCTATTCTATTCTATTCTATTCTATTCTATTCTATTCTGTTGTATTCTATTCTGTTCTACTGTTCTATTCTATTCTATTCTGTTCTATTCTATTCTATTCTATTCTATTCTATTCTATTCTATTCTATTCTATTCTATTCATGATTCTGGCGAACTATGGGACATATTAATACCAATATCTACGGACTGAAGTAGTAAATGTGTTGTTCCTGTTTTTAACTTCATTTGCCGTCATGCAGCGTGGTACTGTGCTTCCTGTCAACTGTCATAGGCAATGCAACGTGATTGTAAGGCTGTTATATTTCAAAATTACTAATATCTCCCAAAATATTGGTCTTATCAACTAGCCGAGATATTGACGTGGAGATGGGACTATTCCTCAACTTTAGGAACCAAATTGGCCAGGTAAAAATGCCTTAATTTCTCAGAATACACATACACACACACACACACACACACACACACACACACACACACACACACACACACACACACACACACACACCACACACAGATGCTCTGAGACCTTCCAGTATTATAATGTAGATTCTATTCTAGTGGATTCTATTCTAACTATAAACTGTCATAAACGCTCAGTCAAACCATTGTTTCTGTGGGTTGATAAACACTGCAGTTAATACTTTAGATCATAATGAACATTGCAGGTGTAGAGGATTTAGTCTTTTTTGACACTGAGCAGCAACAAGTTAAGTTATAAACTCCAGTTAAGATGTGTTTTCTGCTGCTGAAGTGTATTATCTCCTTCTCCAAAATGTGGCCATATTTGTGACCATTGTGACGTGATCTAGATGAAATGTACATTGTGTGTATTCATTACTTTTGCACATTTAGATGTATTGTTTTCTAAACGCTTCATGGTCCCTGTCTTCAAAATCACTTTAGAAGGTGCCTTAAAAAAACCCAGTGAAAATGCCAGTGATCTAGAGCGTTGTTTGTGTATGTTCAAGAGGCCCAAATGTGGAAGGAAAATGTTAGTATGGGCAGGAAATAAGACATATTTCAGATAAAACAACACTGTCAGAGTCTTTAGTTTGAATGTACCTCTTATCTGAGAATAATTAATGAAAATACTAAAAAAAAAAAAAACCTTTAAGCAGCTTTGTTAAAAAGGTAGAAACTTATAAACTTAGAAACTAATATCCAAAAGAACGCATATGTAAAAATCATATCCTGCTTTTTCTTATAAGAGATTTACAGCTTGTGACTTTGGACACTTTGCATATTTAGTCCACATACATAATTAAATATTGCATGAGGTGAACATATGGAGCTGTTAGTCTTAATGCGACAAACAAAATTAATGTTAATGTGTAATTCCAACCCAAATTACCTTGATTTTCCAGGTCCACATCAAAGATTTGCTTATAAACATAAAATTTCTATTAACTTCATACAGTTGCGGAAAAAATATTAGACCACCCTTGTTTTTCTTTAATTGCTGTTCATTTTAATGCCTGGTACAACTAAAGGTACATTTGTTTGGACAAATATAATGATAACAAAAATAGCTCATAAGAGTTTAATTTCAGAGCTGATTATCTAGGTATTTTCCATGTTTTCTTGATCATAATCAAAATCACTTAAATTCTTACATCAATAGCTATGGCATTGTACTGACAAAAACAGTGCTTTTAGGCATTCCATGTTTCTTTTCTGTCTGTTTAGTCACATGATACCACAGGAGTTAGTATTTGATTGCATAACCATTGTTTTTGATGACTTTTGATGTCTAATCCTTTTTTCCGTGATTCTAGGACCTTACAAAATGTTCCAAATACTTTTCAGGTAATGTTTTTTTTTTTTCTTTTTTTTTCTTTAAAACTTTTGGCCCTCACAGCTAGTTTTTTCTACTTAGTGTGCATATTCTCAGCTTCACCAATTACTTATTTTTAACTGGACTGAGTTGGAATTTGTTCATAATATCAAACAAAATCCTCAGGATATTTAGCAACATGTATCAAATTAATAAAAATAATGTATGGCTCAAATGAAGAATGTTAAAAAAAAACCTGCTATAAAATAGGTTTGTAACCACATGTTGTTTCTAGTTTAAACCCACATTTTGACCATATATTTACCCAAGAATATTTTTATATATATATTTATATATGTATATATATGTATATAATGTATATATGTATGTATATATATGTATGTATGTTGTATATATATATATATATATATATATATATATATATAGTATATATATATATATATATATATATATATGTATGTGTGTGTTGTGTGTGTATATATATATATATATATATGTGTGTGTTGTGTATATATATATATGTGGTGGTGTGTATATATATATATATGTGTGTGTATATATATATATATTATATATATATATATATGTGTGTATATATATATGTATATATGTGTATGTATGCATATGTATGTATGTGTATATATGTATATATATATATGTGTGTGTGTGTGTGTGTATATAAAAATATATGTATATGTAGTATATGTATATATATATGTATGTATATGTAATGTGTATATATGTATATGTGTAATGTATATATGTATATATGTGTATATATGTATATATATGTATATGTATATATGTATATATGTATATGTATATCATGTGTATATGTGTATATATGTGTATATGTGTTATATGTATATATATTATGTATGTGTATATATATGTATATATATATATGTATATGTGTATATATATGTATATGTATATATATGTGTATATGTATATATATGTATATATGTATATATATGTATATATATGTATGTATATGTATGTGTGTATATATATATATATATTATATATATATATATATATATAAACTCAAAAATAATAGAACTTCTTCATATATATTAATGCTTACAGCTACTTTGTGACAGTCCCCAAATGTTTTTTTCTCCTATTTAACCTTTCTGAAGTGATTTATCCCATATATTGCAATATTATGTTCTGTGTTTTGCATTTTTTGTAGTGAAAAGCTAATATTTTCCTTCTTTAGTTTACTGATCTTGTAAATGTTCACAGAAGCTCAGAATAAATTGAGGGTTATATTATCAAAAACAGGACAAAACTGAAGAAAATATATCATTAACTGAACATAAACCCAGTGTCTCCGTTCACTGGCATTGATTACACTCCATGGATTTTATTGGTGAATCAATGTTGTAGATGATTGACGGTGTTTCCATGGTAACTACTGAGCTTCTGAACGTCCAAATGGGTCATATCTGATGACCATGAAAAGATGAAAAACTGTATTTTACACCAATTATTTACATGTATTGATAGGATTAGTGGATTAACTGGTATTAAACATTTTAGATCAGTAGATGATTTTGGTCACCAGTGGATGTTTGGGTCTTTATGGGTTGATAGTATTTTGTTATTTGATAATTTTCCATTTCATTTTAACAGACAAAGACATTAGAGCGGAGACACAAGTGGAGAAAACCAGTGAATTAACATAAATGAGTATTTTGTTCAGACACATGGAGGACTTCTCGTACGGAAAAAGCAATTAAAAAGTATTATTTTTTTCATTTTTTTTAGACACATAGACAGAAGACCTTGAATCCAACAATGTACCAATACTTACAAAAAAAACATGTGAAATAAAACTATGATGTAATTACAACTGGTCAAAACGTACTTCAATTTTAAAAAATAAAAGATATTAAAAAAAAAAGAAATATTCAATATAATGCCTTTATTTTTTGTTTCTTTATATATGTATCGGCAAAGTATGTTTTCCCGATTAAAAGAGCATTACAGCAAGTTATTTTTAGGAAACATTAATGACAATATGTGTTATTCAAGGCTAAAGTTACGTGTAAATACAGGTTTGTGCCATTTGTTTATGCAGTATTTGCATGGAATTAGTTTAGATTTGAAAGAAAATGAAATATAATGGAGATATTATTTATGAATGCTAAAAATTATTTGTTCCACATGTAGCTTATTTTATTAAGTTTATTTCACCAGTAGCCTAACTATTTTCCAGAATACACTGTGTAAATTATCCTCAGGGTTTCTTCAGTGTTCAGTAGAAATTTAAACCCCCTCCAGTCAACAATTTACAGCAGGTAAATACACATAATGATCAAGTTTAGCTGCAAAGACCATCCTCTAAGTCCAAAAACATAATTAAAGTTATACAGGCATTATTTTACTAAGACAATGAATTTTGGAGGTCTACACAAGGCTGGAGATTTATATCCTAAATTTGCAAAGATTCTTTTTATTGTCGTGTCACCACTTTTTTGTCCTTTAACAGTAAAAGATGAATCTAAAACATTTCTATAGTCCGTTTATTACTAATCCACTTCAGGTTAACATGAAGTATAGTAGTTTTTAGGTCACAACATTCATCTGACATTGTTGTTGATTTCCAGTTGTGAATTTTTATGCTCACATTTAAACACATTAAAATTAAGTCGACTGTATTTTAACCCATAAAGACCCAAACATCCACCACTGACCAAAAGCATCTACTGATTAAACGTTTAATTCCTGTTGATCCGTTAATCCCCATCAATACATTTAAACAATTGGTGTTAAAATGCAGTTTGTCACCTTTTCATGGTCATCAGATATGACCCATTTGGACATCGCAGTGAACATGGAAACACTGTCACCTTCTACAACACTGATTCATCAGTAAAACCCATGGAGTTGGATCAATGACAGTGGAAGGAGACGCTTGGTTTATTTCAGTTAATGATTTGCTGAAAAAGTTACTTTTTCTTCAGTTTTTTTTTCTGTTTTTGATATAATAACCCTCAACTTTACTCTGAGCTTTTATGGACATCTACATGATCAGTACATTAAATGGAAGGAAAATACAGAATTTTCACAAAAAAAAAAAAAAAAAGTAAAGAAGACTAACACAATAAAAGGCAATACATTACTTTAAAAAGGTTAAAAATAGAGACAAATTCATTTAGGAACTGCCACAAACGTAGCACTGGGTTTTTATGGGTTAATTAGTGTAAATGAGGTCCTCCAATAATCTTAGACTTCAAAATGATCTACTCTGCTCAGTTCCTTTAGTACTTTTCCCCAAATAAATTGTATGTGAACCATCTGTTTGTGGTATGGTAGTTTTTTGTTTTGTTTTGTTTTGTTTTGTTTTTAACAGTTTTGTTTATTTCTCATTTTTATCAGTATAATACAATACAATCTCCTGAGGTTAAGGAGCAAGAAACAAACATGGAAGATCAGACTGTGTTTGTGTCAGAATATGGTTATGTCCCTTAATAGACACATTTGTTCCTGAATGTCAGCCATTTTCCCCATTTTTTGGAAAGAGATTTTCTTTCAACGTCGGTGGTATGGTAGTTTTACTTCAGAGAAACTACCAAAAAGTTTAGAATTTCCTGCACCGTTCATCTGTAATTAGCCCAGTCTAATATTAAATCACTGGTACTGTGTAAATATTTGAATAATGGTATGAATCTGACCCAAATACACACAACACAAGCTGTGCTGTGACCTCTGACTTACTGATTTTGGCACGCACCGCTGCTTATTTCCTATCTGAAAGATTCTATGGTCCGAATGCATTTTAAACTTCATCTGCTCTGCTGTGTTTTTCTTAGTTCTGTAGCTCATTAGCACGCTGCGGTTTCGGCAGAGGGGATATAGTGCATAGGTGATGAGATTATAGGCATGAGTGAAAAGCTGATGTCAGGAATCAGGTCACGTGTATGCAATATTCTCAGTTACATGCACCATCAGTATGGAAAATGTGTGGGTTAGAAGCTCACCTAGTGTATGTGATTGTATGTGTATATGTGAGAGAGAAGACTGAGTGAGTGGAAGGGTGGGAGTTGGGGGTGTGGGGGGGGGGGGGCGGCGGTGGGGGGGCACACACTGTTGGATGCTGCAATCTCCCCTGTGGGCTAATAGATTCAGATAATGACATGCTCTCCGCTTCCGTGCTGAATGTTCACTGAACTTTCTGGCAAAAGAGGCTGCCACTAAAGAGGGTTCACCAGAGGTTAATATAAACAAACAGCAGAAAATGGAGAGCGAGGGATATTAAATACAACAATGACTGACAAATCCCTCATTGCTATTAGCCCCTGGCCTCCACCTATGGCCTTTGCCAAAAATGCAGTGTCTTCCTATTGTTGTCTTGATGACCCTTTGTTTTCCGATCTAATCTTTTCAGGAGGACAAACCTCCTTAGCTGTAAAGTGACATAAAATATGCAGTTTAAGAAAGTATGTAATTATGTATGAAAGTATGTAAATCTACATCTAATTTTAGAATTTTCCTGTCACATTCAACTCAAAGTAGGACATTTTCCTTCTGTCATAAGGTACTATGATTGACACTTTATTCTTGAAGCAGACCCCTTTTTCCTTATTTATTTTTTTAAAACCCCTTTTTCTTTCATTATATTTTGACTGTGTAAAATGCATCCTCATTCATTATCCTGTATGCTGCCCTCTAGTGGTTGTTTTCATACTAGCTCTTGTTGCAAGGCTGAATGTTTGGATGGAACTAACTGACAGGTATTTATAATCTAACGCAACAGGGACATAATTTACAATGACATAAGACCCGGGAAGCAGAATAACCACAGTAATAAGTAAACTTGCTTTATAAAGTTATCAAACTACACTACGGCCTGGGTAATAGATGTTAGTTTTCCCTGCAGGGATGCTGAAATTTATCACTGCCAACACTAATGTGCATTTTGTGATGTTGGCCGTGCATTGTTAACAGTGATTGTCATCTAATTAAATCGTACTTCGTCACAAGAGATGCTTTTAATGGCGAGATAAGCGCTGGGAGTCTACTGAAGCATTCCCAGGATCAATAAAGATGTTACAGTCTGGAGTACGAACTGTCTCAGGGTTACACAGGCCAGCTGAATTAATTACTATTGCGTTCTAATATTCTGCTCTCAAACTTTCTGACCAAGCAGTATTTCACTGGTTTCTGGATGCATCTACTCTCTGACTTGAATTTATTTGGTGTTGTGTGGCTTCATTATAGAGATTAATCTGCCATATATATATATATATATATATAAATATATATATATATGTATAAAAAAGAAAAATCTGTTGTCCATCGCATCCAGCTACATTGTAGGTCTGTGCTAAAATTGTCATTTTATATCAAATAGATGTGTCTTCAGGCTCCCCTCTATATCTGGATGTCATGTCCTCCTGTCCTTCTGGAGCAGCTTTTTCTTGCAACAGCTTTATAAACCATGTCTATCAACCAGCTCTGGCCAAAAAAAGCTTTTTTGCCACTTCAGGTGACCCTCACTTACAACCTGATGTGTATCCAATTTGGAACGATTTTCATCAAAAGTTTCTTTAAAAAGTTGACTATCTTAACCCATAAAGACCCAGTACTACTTTTGTAGCAATTACAAAAATGAATTTCTCCTCTGTATTTAACATTTTTTAAGTGTTTTGTTGCTATTTATTATAATATCATCCTCCGCATTTTGTGTTTTTTTTTAATGTCTTGCATTTTAATTTCTTTTTTTTCCATTCATATCACATCATCACACATCAAATACTAACATTAGAGCATTTGAGCATTGGTAAACCCACCCACCGGTAACCAGAAGGGGTCTTCATGTTGATATAGTGGTTTTTTATCCTGCACACATCAGCTTTGAGTATCCATGTATATAATATATATATACACCATAAATATCTACACAGAGGTGTGTTAATCATAATATACGCACATACATACATAAGTATGTGATCATTGTCTTTTCAGTGTGAATCCTCTTGGTCTTTAGTCTTTGAAAACATTTTGTGTTTTTTAAGTGAAAATCATGTATTCTCCTAAATTTAACTTACTGATCATGTAGATGTTCCTAAAAGCTCAGATTAAAGTTGAGGGTTATTATATCAGAAATGGAGAAATCTGAAGAAATGTGACTTTCACCAAAAATGTTATTAATTGAACATAAACTAAGTGTCTCCATCTACTGTCATTTGTTAAACTGGTGATAACTGACAGTTATTTATTTATTTATTTTTACTGGTGAATCACGTTGTAGAAGATGATGGTGTTCCACGTTCACTACAGAGCCTCTGAACGTCCAAAAGGGTCATATCTGATGACCATGAAAAGATGATAAACTGCATTGATACCCCAATTATGTACATGGATTGATAGGTTTAATGGGTCAGAAGTTATTAAACATTTTAGCCTGGTAGGTGATTTTGGTCACCAGTGGTTGTTTGGGTCTTTATGGGTTAAAAGAAGGAAAAAAAACAAACAAACTTGCAACCACATATTTTGTAAAATACAACAGCAGTTTATTTCATGTCTGAGAGAAGGACCACCAGGACATTTGCACATATAAAGTCAAGACTTCTGACGAACATTTCTCTGAGTACACTATAATTGTTTGTCAGACGCAGCAGTTGTAGTTCATACTGAAAATATGTCCCAACTTCGAGCTGATTACCTAAAATGTTCAGTTGTTGGTTGAACGGGACAGAGCAGCACAGCCAACAACCTGGAGGGGGTGGGGCATGAAACGGCTCATGTGCATTTAAAGGGCCAGTGCTCAAAACGATCTTTCTAGTGTCATTACTCAGAAATAAGGTTGAAGATGGATCTGTGGAGTTTAATAAAGAATTGTGTTTATGTTTATGCATTTGGCAGACGCTTTTTTCCTAAGCGACTTACAGGGGAAAACCAATCAAATCACTCAATCAATCAAATTTTATTTATATAGCGCCAGATCACAAAAAAGTTATCTCATGACACTTCATATAGAGAGTTGGTCAAAACTAGACTCTAAGCCAATTTACAGAAACCCAACAGAATCCTCCAGGAGCAAACACTTGTGACTGGTGACAGTGGCGAGGAAAAACTTCCCTTTAACAGACAGAAACCACGAGCAGACCCAGACTCCTGGAGGATGAACGTCTGCCTTGACCAGTTGGGGTTAAAGAGAGAGAGTAAAGAAAGAGAAAAAGAGAGAGCGATAGAGACTGGGGGAAGGGGGGAGTAGGGGGAGGCAGTTGAGGATAAGTGAGTGGTGATGATGAGGGCAGGGAAGAGGCAGGACCACCGCAGCAGGTCCAGAGATAATCCTGGAAGAAGAAGAATTCAGACCCAAGCATAGCATTTACAGTTTATGTAGACCATAGGGAAATGTTTTAAAATGCGTAATTCCATTTAAAAATGTGAAATATCACTCCTTTAATGTTATGTTACTACACACTCACACTCTAAGTATTAGACTGAGAAAGGAAGTGACAGAAACTACAGGCTGGTGTTGCCAGTCCAAGTGCACTATATCCTTTCAGTGCCTGAGACATGTGACTGTGTGGACCCTGGGGTCCCTCACAGACTGTGGCTTGTGTCAGTACAGCGAGCCGGGGGCTGAACTCAGGGGCTCAGCACAGACCACCTAACTGGAAGTCAAATCAGAGGCGCTCTGTTGGCACCTCATGCCTGACTGGCCCATGACCCCGAGGGGCAAGACCCATGTCTGGGTCATGTACAGTCCTGTGACCCACTTACCGGCTGAATGGAGTGTGACAGTCATGTTCTTATGAAGTGACATCAATGCACCTTCAAATAGCATTGGCTCTGACGACAATGTTAACTTGACGTCCTGTCACGGCAGATGAATCCAATGACTTCATCAAAGATTTTGTTGTGCTGAAGGTGGAAAATGAAGGTATTCTGCGATCAAATAGTTTAACTTTTAGCAATTTTAATACCTGGGTCAATATATAATTGAGGGACTTTTTTGTTCCCTTTACAGGGTAACATAGTTGACGGGTATAGTTGACATTGTTGCGGTTTTCAGGCCTAAACTCTACATAATCATAACACCACATGGCATTTTTACACAAAGATTCTTCTAAATATCATATATACATTGAGTAAAACTGAAATTGAAAATTATTAATAAAGATATTGTAGTAACACTGTTGACATAAGAGTGTGATAAATACACACTTGACTCACACATTATATTAAATAACTAAGAAAGAGGAGACAGAACATATGGAGTCTTGCCAGTGTTTTCTTCAGGAGGAAATGACATCATGTGGAGCAGGTCATGTGATTTTTTGTTTTGTAATGGGTAACTTAGATGAAAGTGATTTCTCAGACACAGATACAATTTGTTATTTTCCATATAAATTGATATATTACCAAAAAATAAATATCTGACATGAACACAATCAAAAGACTTTTTGAATAAGCTCATTTTATTATTGTTTAGCTAATTAGAAGGTGGTTGGTATTAAATTTGGACGGTTATTTAGTTGACATTTTAGTATATCTAGTCATTATTAATTATTTATTAATCATTTATTAATAAGTGATTGTTTCTGTAGTTAAATGAAATTTTTAAAGACATGATCATAATGAACATAAAAAAAACAGTTTTTTTTTTTTTTTTTTTTTTTTTAAACTTTTAATAAAGATGTATGCAAGATATATCCCATGGACTTCAAAAGACCCTGAATTGTATATTGACCCACCTAGTTTCCCCCACTTTTTCAACAAGAATCTATGTCCCACACTGA
>NC_043962.1:28152609-28257609 GCF_902148855.1 Sphaeramia orbicularis | reverse complement strand
TATTAAACTGTTAATTTGGGCCACATCTTACAGTTTTTTTTTTTTTCATTGAAAAACTGGAGACAAAGTTCATATGGATCTAATTTTGAACAGGAATTGCATTTGCAGTGTTATGTCAGCCATATTATCAGAGCTGACATCTCATATCTTGGGGGTCCAGAGGAGCACACACTGCAGGCTGCAAAGTGGTGGAGGGCCACTAGGAGCACATCACCTGCTTCCCCTGTTGTCAGCCCAGTTCCTTGCAGCTGTGAGGCACCACAGGGCCTGGTCACTGCTACATGAGCCAAGCCTAATGCACATCACCATCCCCGTGCACTCGTCATGACCTTTACACTTCAGTGTCACTACTTAGCTCGCCTCTGACATTAAAGTGTACTGATCTGTCTGGTTTGTCATGCTCATACAGTCTGTCCCTCTATTCTGAAGTTAGTCTAAAGATAAAAAAAAACACTGCTTAAATCTAAGAATAAACTGTTATTTATGCTAATAGTGCTTTGTCATGCACTTAAATATTTGATTTTAGTGCAGATATGTATGAAAATAGATGCCGAACCTGGAAGCTTTAAAAAATAAAATAAAATCAGGGAGTAAGTAGGAATAATGTTGCTAATGGGTAAAAAAAAAGGAGTGTACCTCTTTAGCTTAATTTGATAAGACAGAGTGAAACTGTGGTCTCTCCTTGTGCGATGGGGTCTATTAGCTCACTGACATGCTACACAGTATGTCGTTTGAGTCTGTTACAGTGGCAAACTGCCTTGTTACCCCTGTGCCTTGTTGTGCAGCCTGACCAATTACTTTTGATCTTAAGAGGACATGACATTTGTAGGTTTTGCACTCTGAAGTGACTGCACATGTTAAAAGATGCATCATGCATTTTCCCTTGCAAATAATTTATAGCCCTGGCCCCCAGGGTTTACTCTTTGAACTTAAAGGTACAAGCTTTAAATATAGTTATTAGAGCTGGGCTTTTAAAAATGTCACATATGCATTTTGTAACAACAAACTGACATATTTGTATAGTTTGTATTTATCACAGATAAACTCAGTCTTTTTATAAAATATTTTAATACACTTTTTTACATTTTCTTGCATATTTCACTGTTGAAATATTGAGCACTTCTACAAAACATTTTTGTTTCGAAGCATCTTCCGTGGTCTTTTACAAGCACTGCTAGTCAGTGTGAATAGAAAATACCACAGGGTAATGCATATACCTTTTCTGATCTGTCAACAGCCTGCATGTTTTCATCTTGTTTTATATGGCTTACTGGTAATGGGTGATATGATGTATTACATGTCATGTTTGCATTATTAGGTGTAGTCAAAGCCTCAGGTTTAGACATATTTTATGCTTATTCAGCCACTTGAATTGTTGCCTTTTATATCCATATTCGCTGTGATAGATTAGTGAAAATGCAAAGACTTCAGGCTTCTGTGCATATGCTGATTAAAGACGTCTTTTCATCACTGATAAAGATTAAGGTAAATATATACATGTCAGACAAATTCAGTTTTATTTGTAAAGAAATACATACATGTGTTCCCTTCACATCACTGTAAAAAGGATGTACAGTATATTATTCCCTCTATCAAAGTCCTGTTAGCAAAAATCACAACACTGGATAAAACTGTCATAGAGTGCAGTTGTTACTGCTATTTTAAGCCTTTTAAAAGGTTAATTTTAATTATCAATATTGTCATTATTAAATGTAGTAGGTAATAGAATAAAAGACATGTATGATTCTATGCATTAGGAAGGAAAATGTCTGTTTTATTATCATTTAATGCACACTATGTATTTATACAAAACATACTCCAAAAATGATGGATAAATTAAACTATTACATCCCTGCCCACGAACATCCTGCAGAGGATGACCGTGGATATAATGTTGGAGCAGTTCTTTTTCTTCTGCAGCTGCTGCCTGTCATGATATAGCAGATAATACACGTAGAAAATTAGGGGTGGGCGAGTGGGAGGGCTGGTTGCAAACCCATTCTCTAATTCCCTGGCTGAATACATGTGTTACCTCAATGGCAATTTGTCAAACACAACACTGCATGCTTGATGAATCAAGTGCCCCCTGGTGGTGATGTAATGGAGCAGAAAAATAGATTTTGATTGTTCAAATTGGATGTACAACCAGCCAAGGGCAGTCTATGTCCATTTGAGCAGTAATTTGCTTTGAAAGAAAATAACATGTAAAGTCATTTGTACAGGCCTCAAACAATGTAATGTTTTATGCAGATGTTTTTGCATGGATTTCCCAGATATACAACAGAGGAATAGTATAGTATGTACAGCAGCATTATGGAAAACACAGAAACACAGAGTAGAGATTGTTTTACTGTACTGTATTCCTTAGCGCAAAAAAAAAGAAAAAAAAAAAAATCTGGCTTTCTGAATATTTAACAACGTGAGGTCTTGACATGGATGTGTAACCCACTTCCTTGTGCACAAATCAACAAACACACATAAGTCGACATAAACAAATAAACAAGGGAGGTGAGGGAGTGTCCAGCCAGATGGTTTTTAGCCTTTGTCTTTCTGCAGGGAGGTCACCAAACGAAAGAGAGCCAGAGCAGGCATTTAATCCCATCAGCAGAACTGCATTCCCATAATGAGAAATTAATAACATGAGCATGCTTTCAGATTAAACAGAGCAGTTAGGACCATTAGATCGTTTTCATTGCTGGCATTAGGGCAGCCGATCCGTTTTTTTCCCCTGTATAATCCAACAAAGTAGGTCAGTGTCTATTGAGTATTAGTGCTGTGGCTGTGATCCTGTTGTTTCAGCTCCAGGATATGGAATTAACCCCAGAGACAGCTAAACTGGATAGGGCAGAGGTTGTTAGAAGGATAGGCTGGGGTAGGTCTTGAGGCACCCCTGGACATGGGTGTAAACTGCGGATAGTACTTCTCAACCTCTAACAGGTCCTGACACTCAGCTCCTGCTTTTTTTTTTTCCAGAGCTTGAACAACTATGTCTGCTTCCCTCCAGCATCAACTAAGTAACTTGTTAGTCTGAACCGACCCCCTCTTCCTCACTTCCACTAAATCTCCACCAGTGAACTTGACTCTACCCCAACCTACTAGGCAGACTTTGGAACTCTGTTAGGATTACCAGACACTTTGTTTGACCTGGGTAGCGGTTAGGCAATTTAAAACTTTAACACTAGGATAAATTTCAGCCAGAAATTGATAAGAAAATGTGCTAATCATTCAGATATTGAAGCTACCAGATATATTCCATCTTATTGTGAAGCTAGAATTTACACTTGATAAGAATGTTCTTATGGAAATCATGTCTGTTGTTATTAGAACAGAAGTGTTTATTTAAAAAAAAAAAGCATAATTTTGACTGTCAGGTATGTATGTGGTATATGAAGCATGATTCCTAAAGTGTGTTAGATACAACTGCATATTGAACTTTGACACTTTTATGGCACTGATCAAACTGCATGAATAATATCAAATATTAAAACATATCTAGTCATTTAATACTTAATGTGTGTGTTTGGGGCAGGAGATGGATTTACTGTGGAGAGGCACATTATTCTCACTCAGTCCAGACACCATGTGACTTAACGGCCGGTCAGAAACAATGATGTAACCAATCAGAATGCAGAAAGACAGACTGAGGTAAATGTACTGTAGGTGAAGCACAGAAGCAGATTCAGCAGTTATTATATTACAATAATTACATCAAGTTTCTGTCAACATTCAAACTGGAAACAGGCAAAAAGTACCTCAAATAAGGAAGATCCATCCATTGGATAATTACTGCAGTCATTAATTGATGGATGGATGGATGGATGGACAGACACATGAGGGTGAGAAGAGATGCAGATGAAGTGATTACCCATCATGCCTAGTGTCTGCAGTACAAACCTGTGGGGCTGTGTTATAATCTGGGGTTGGTTCAGTTGGTCAGATGCAGGTTCTGCAACAGTTGTGATATGGCATAAGCTTATCAAAATTTAAGAGTGTTGAACTTTTTTTTTTTTAAAATGAAATACTTATCATAATACCTTACAGTATCAAATTTCAATAGCTATGAAGTTGATTCAGGCAGTGTATGCAGTACACATTTTTTAAATGCATTTTGCTGACTTATAATTTCAAAGTGAGACACTTAGATTTATTTTATCTTTTATTAAACTGCTCAGAATGGAAAAGTGCTGAAAATGTTAGAGTTGGGAAAAAAAAACTTAAGTTAAACAACATTGCATTAAATAAGTTTATATTTGTGTGTTTTCTATTTCACAATCTAGTGCTTTGTTTTTACTGCTTGTTTTACTGTATGTTTTAGTGTGTTTTATTTTGTTTTTATACAGTATGGATTGTTCTTAACTTTTTAATTTTGCCTATTTTATTTTATCCTGTGGTTGGTGTTTTACACCACTTTGATCAACTTGAAGGTCTTTGGAAATGTGCTATATCACAGGTGTCAAACATGTGGCCCGGGGGCCAAATCCGGCCTGCCAAAGTGTCCAATCCAGCCTGTGGGATGAATTTGTGAAATGCAAAAATTACACTGAAGATATTAACAGTCAATGGTGTCAAAATCATTTTAATTCAGGTTTCATATACAGACACATACAGTCCAATTAGATTTCAATTGGGTCAGACCAGTAAAATATTATCATAATAACCTATAAATAATAACAACCCCAAATGTTCTCTTTGTTTTTTTGGTGTAAAAAAAAAAAGTAAAATTACATGAAAAGGTTTACATTACCAAACGACACATTTACAAAAAATGTGAATAACCTGAACAAATATGAACAAATGGAAATGTCTTAAGAGAAGTAGATGCAATTTTACCAATATTCTGCCTGTTACTAAATGTTTTGTGCGATTGTAATGCACATGTGTAAATGATAAACTGATAAACTGAGGCAGAATATTGTTAAAATTGCACTTTTTTTCTTAAGACAATTCAAGTTGTTCATGTTATTCAGATTTTTAAGGAAACTTTGTAGATGTAAACCTGATCATAACAGAATTTAACTCTTTTCACTGTTATTATTTTACTGGTTCGGCCCACTTGAGATCAAATTGGGCTCAATGTGGCCCCTGAACTAAAATGAGTTTGACACCCCTGTGCTAATATAATTAAATATGACTTGACCCGATACTTTTGAGCTACTTTGAAAGTTAACATACCCTAAAACTGGTATCAAAAATGTGCTGTGCCAGGGTATCAGTATCAGTGCATTAATCAATCATTTTTCAATACCCAGTCCAAGTCCTCGGTCCTTTTTCTTTCACATGCAATGTAGTGTATTCATTACTTGAACTTGCATCACTTGAATAAGGTCCACCAGCTCAGTGATCCCTTCCACAGCTGCCCACCAAGTAATAATCAGTGAGCAAGCAGAAGGGCCTTTTAAGATCAGTGTCCTTAATAACCACACCCAAGACCTCACACCCAATGAGATGATGGGGGGGAGTCACAGATCACACCAGATTAGTGCAGCTTGTTCTGCTTTGGCGGTTGAAGACACCCCCCCCCCCCCATACCTCAAATACACATGCACACACACGCTTACACACTCATTGCCAGCTTGTCACTGCTGCCCTCTCAATGTGGAAGCAAGTATATTCTGAAAGATGAAGAGTGAGTGGCGGTACAGCACAGCGTTACTCTTGTCATGTACAGCAGTGATGGGAGTCAGATACGACAGTCATGCGGATAAATAGTTTTATCCGTCTTTATTGAAGACGAATGGTGTGTATTTGGGCATGTTTACGGCAACTACTGATGCACGATACTTATATGAAATAGATCATACAACTAGAAATATAATGTGTTTAATATTTTTTTGGGTAAATTCTAAAAATCTGCTTCCATTTATTACTGTAGTAACGGTGTAATAATTCCAAAATCTGTCTCTCTGCGGCATATACTTTCAAAAATTCATGAAATAACAATCCTACTCCTGACAATGGATGACACCCATTTATTTGCGTTGAGAATGAAATGAAGCAGCATGGCTCGGGCGCATTCACTACAATCACAGCCAAGCCAGTGGTGCCGCTTCTTTAGCTATGACGCCATTAAAAGTGACAGCAGCTGTTCTGCCTGTCCTTGTGCACAGTATCAGCTATTCCCTCAGCCACATCTTAAAGAGCCAGGTCACTTTTACCCCTGTTGACCCCGAGTGCCCTTATACATTTGTAAGAGAGCTCCGAGACATGATCACCTCATTTTTATAAATATGTCCCCCAGTTGTGTTTTTTTTATATATATATATATATGTATTTATAGCACAAATAATACACCCACTATATTATTTTGTCATGCAGTTAGCCCATTATATCTGGTGACACAGAGGATGCCATGACCTGAATTGCACTATTGCCATGAGAGTCAAAGTTGGCTGAGTTGAATCCCAAGTGAACTGTGCTGTGTTGTTAGTGTGACCTAAATAGGGCAGTTTGGCACATTTACCTCAGCTGCCCCACACACAGAAACTGGAGACACAAGGAGAGAAGAGACAAGAGGTTCAGATGGAGTGTGAAGAGAGGTAGTTGGATCGGTAATGTGTTAACGCCTGCTTAGGCATACCATAAGGTTATAGCGGGGCATTTGAGCAGATGTTATGAAGTCTATACAGAGTTCATAGTGGGAAAATATCACACCTCTGGCTGCAATAATTGATCTAGTTACATTTTTGTATTTTTATTTTTGTGTATTTTATTTATTTATCTAGACGGGGACAATATACAATATACATTAACCTTAAACAGGAGAGATGTAGTATGCACTAGTGCTAATTTCCACCTGTTTGTTTGTTTTTTTTTTTTTGTATTTTATTTATTTATCAAGACAGGGATAATGCATAATATACAGTAACTTTAAACAGGAGAGATGTAATGAGTACTAGTGCTAGTTTCCACCTGTTTGTTTATTTCGAATTTGCATTAAAACCAAACAACAAAAGGATTGTATGAAAGAAAGTCCAACATTCGAAAAGGAGCGGGATGAAGTTTAACCCCTGTGCAGGATGATATTAATAAAAACTAAAACATACAAAGAGCAGTATAAGATACATTTCTATAACTATCCATATAAAAAATATCATTCACGTCCAACCATTCATTCTTATTTGTCTCACTGCAGTCTATCACACACACTCTAAGCATGTTGACATCACATGACATTATGGCTACAGGTTTGGTTAGAGAGTAGCTGTTTTTTCACCATATCATGTTAAAGAGGTAGAAATGGATGTGAGTGAAAAATCTGGATTAGTTACTTAAAAATTATCACATATATGGCTCTTACTGATGTTATGGACATAGTAAATTCAATGTAACAGTCATCAGTCATCACATTTACAGTCATAACCTATAAAAATATGTGGTAAAAATGATCATCAACTTTTATCCCTGCTATCAGACACCAAGTCATTTCAAGCTGAGACGAAGAAAGATGACGTTTTGAAGGACAACTAGTGAGAAATTTAAGGTCAAAAACGAGCTCGATAATGAGGTGGATGGATGCATTTATTTAAAGAAGTTGAAAAATTGTTTCCCGCACCATTTGTGGTTTATGTCTAGTCCCAGTAAACACTGTACCGACATACAATTCAGAGCTGTGCTGTACAGTATAATGAGGCATAATCAAATGTGAAAGTTATTAGATTAAGTTTGATGATCGTTTCCAGCTGTCGTGTATTTACATAGTCCTTTGCGGTGTTTTCTATTAATAACTATGGTACTGTCTCATAAACAGTATTAGTAAAAAGCCTAAAATGTTGGTATATTTCAGTGCTTTTTATGATTCATAAGGCTAAAGAATCACATTTAGTGTGAATGCAAAAAAAAAAAAAAAAAAATCCTCATTTACTAATTAGTATGTTTCCAAACATGGTTATTTGGATTCTGAGACAAATTTAGCACCATATGGGCAGGTTTGTATAGATTTCTTTAGAGGGTGGGCTGTTTGGGATTTGTGTGTGAGTTAATTATGCTGCTGGTTAAGCTCTGGGACACTTAGGTCGGTGACCTAAGCAGTTGATAATCTTAGTCTCTTTGAGAAGTGCAGCAGGTGACGAACAACACATCTACCCTACAGCCATGTCCACTAAAACATGGGTGGATATCACTAAATTTATAAAAAATCAGAGAAAAATCCATAATTTATCAGGTTATGTTGATTTTTGTTACAGTTGAACGGTTAAAATGTATTTTGACGAGCTGAAATAGCTTCGTTTTATACCTTTATTTAAAAGGATATACTATACGGTGTAAGTTGTGTAAGTAGTAAAAGGTACAGAGGTGGTTTAGCAGTGTTGGGGCACCAGGACATAACATAGATCACCTGTAGAGGGCAGTGAAGACACATGGCACAGTGCAAGCCTAGTGTCCTGACTTCTCAAAGCTGAGCATGTAATGTTCTCCAAGCATGGCATCTCAAACAGAAACACAACACGAACATACAGCAGTGACATGTAATAAATGAAACCCTCCAAGAGCCACTGAGCTACAGCACCAAACTAAGGGTGAAAATGCTGAAAGCTGTCTGATGAAAAAAAATAAAGCAAGTAATATTTATATTTTCCTTTAATGAAGAGTTCTAGCAAAGCCAGTTTAGCTGAAGTTACAATGCAATTTTTTATTATTATTATTTTTTTTATATTAATTCCTTGTACAGATTTTAGTTGCATGTTCCAGTCTCAGCAAATAACATTACAGTTGTTATGATCAAGCAGACAAAGAGCCAGCATGTTGCAAATGTAGTTATAATTCCTTATTCCTAACAAACTTAATGTTGAACACTTATCACCAGTCATTTATTATACTCTGCCCTCTGACTCCAAAACTCTTGCGTGGATTGCTGTGACATTTTGTTGACGGTTAGCACACTCACAGAGTAAATGCTAATGACGCCGGTGAGCCCTTGACTTTTCTTCGAGCTTTACAAGCAGGTCAGAGTTTTCACTCATGCTGTGAAAAAAGCTAAAATTCTACTGGATTGGCACGACAATTTTGTCGACATTCATCACGGTCACCAGATGGTCGCTGTATGTGACTTGGGTGATTCTTTGGTGATTCCTCTGGCACCGTTTTGTGGATTCAGTAAAATATCTCAACAACCAAATGATGGATTGCCAGAAAATGAACTAAAGCCATTCATATTTCCCTCAGTGTGACTCTGAGGATGAACTTAGCTGACCTTATGACTTACATCATGGAAGAATTTCTCCATGTGCAAGATGATTTCTGATTGAATATCTGTAAATATAAGTGTCCCTATCAACCTGAGCTATGCTGTTCAGTGCTTAGTATGCTAACACAAGCTAATGAACCCTTAAATCCTTAAAACATCAGCATGTTAACATTGGTACGTTAACATACTGACATCAGATTAAGTCTATACGTGACCAAAATCTTAATATAGGTCAATCCATGTCCCTACATAGCCCATTATTTGTAAACTCAGTAAATAAATAGTTAATATAAACTGACCTAATGGAAAAGTCAGTTTCATATTTCAGTTTTATATAATTTTTCTGTTGTATTTGATGCCTATTGTCTTGTGCTGCTGTACATTTGAATTTCCCCCTTGGGAAATCAATAAAGTATATCTAATAGGTAAACAGGAAGAAAACTCTCTTTAAGCATTAACATACCTTCATTCTCATGACATGGTCATGTGTAGACCTATCCACTTTATGAATCCCTTTTCCAAAGAGCACCTCAAACAAACTCTTTTTTGGGTCTTAGAAGCATTCCTACCCATGATTTTTTGAAAGTATATCTAATCTTATGTTATCTCATTTTAACTCAGTTTATAGGAACACAGGTCTAATAGAAATAAGTCAAATGCATAAATTGACAAATTTAAAACAAAAAGAGGATATTTTCAACCTTAACCTGTAAAAAATGCTCTCAGAATAAACATTGTACACTTTGCTGCCATGTGGAAGAACACAATATCACTGAAATGTTGGAAAAGTATTGCTCTAAAGAGTGTGATTTGGAACACAATGAAATGCATGATGGACCATAAGATTAAATAGTAATATATATATATATATATATATATATATATATATATATATATATATATATATATATATATATATCACATGCTATCATTATATTGCTCAGCCATGTTTTGGACTAACAGATGAGAGCAGCTGCTTATTTATTCAAAGTCTGGAATCTAACACTCTACGTCTGAAAGGTCATCTCTCTGAGGTCATGTTTTGAAAAATAAAAATAAAATAAAACCGCAATATTAAAGATTGTGAAATTCCTTATTTTAATCATAGCGCAGCATGATAGTCTTTTCTGTTGTCAGTCCACTCGGGGTCTACCCTTGTGTCTGCTGCTGTAAAAATCCCAGGTCTCATATGAATACAAACAGTTACACCAGTGTGCTTATCAGTGCACAGCTCTTGGTCACTTATGTCAGATGATTATTACATGGCACTCTGAGACAGAAGGCCCTGGGATCAAATCCTCCTTGGTGCTTTAGGCTATCAGAGCGCAGATTCTCATCCAACATAATGTAGAGGATTAGGCAAGTAATGCCTGCGATGGCACATCAGGGGCACATGGTCCAAATTGCTTCCTGACCTGGCTGTTTAAAGAGGTAACTGAGGCAGACGATTACAACCAAAAACAAATATGTAATGTTTGCGATGAAAGGTACAACGGTACAACAAAGGTACACCTGTTCACCTGAGGGTTTGCTTATCAGCAAGTTAAGTCAAATGCCCTTGATGTAAATATAATACTACCTTGACATTCTTGTTATAGCGCGCTCATCTCATTTAGCGCCACACTATAAATTTTATCATTAGTTTGAATCTTCCTATTGAAATCTGATTCCTTCTGTTATGGAATGAAATCTACTTCATCACTTCCTCCTCTATTAACCTGCGTATCAGTGCTTTGAAAAGGGATGTCTTGTGTCACATTATAAGCAGTTGAAAGTAAAAGATAGGAGACAAGCCTGGGTCATCATGGCAATCTTCCAAACAGCTTTTAAACAGTGTTTCACAATTGATAAACAACCGTGCCTGTAATTAATATTGTACACTCATGGTAAAAGGCATTCTGCATAATTACTCCACTGTCTCCTCCAGAAATATGCACATTCAGTATTATTATAAAGCACACCAGTATATCATATTAAGTCATAAATAATGTGCCAGTAGAATTAATTAATTTTATACACACCCTCCTTCTCGTGTGGTACTTTACATTTAACTATGTCAGCAGTTATTGATGCACTCTTTAAACAATGACATTTTACATGCCTTTTAAAGAGAACTAATTTGTGGGGAGCTGATGGTGTTAGTAAAATGTTCTCAGAGATAACGACAAAGGTTTGTGCAGGAAATTGGGTTGAAACTGTTATTTCTGAGAATTATTCTCACACAACACGTGGAAATAGAGTTGATTAGACACATTTTCCTCTTAGATACATCATTTGTATTACACCTTGCTCTGTTTTTATTCCATTTTCCTCCATTTATTAACTAAAAATACAGAAACGACATATTAGTTTAGCCTTTTAAGCTTTGCACAGGGGAGATTTTACATAACTTAACTTAAATAAGCAAAGAAATTACTGGTAATGATGGTACCGATACAAACTAATGAGCAATGAAAGGATGTCATTAAAAAAGCAATGTACAAATCTGTGTTGCTGAAATAAAACATGGAAATTGTAATGAAATATGACATTTTTGTTTCATTAAGGTGTTTTCATAAGTATAAACCTAATGATTTTTGTTTATACACATACACCACATAAAAACAAAGATTATTATACAAAGTTATTATACAAAGTTATTGAGAAGGAACACAAACATTGCATGTGTTTTTGCTTTTAGGCCATGTACAGTGTAGATGTGGCTTAGAAAAGTTAAACACACAAAGCAATTACTGATACTTATGCATATTTATGAGTAGAGAAATGATGTGATTCTAAAAGTGGCGGTCAAATCTCAACTAGTGGTATATTGCATATCTGTTAATGGTAAGCATAAGCCTAACAATTTTTATTTGTGCACATAAAGCTAACAAAAAATTGCATCTTTGTTACCTTTTAGACCAAGGGTGTCAAACATGCAGTCCGGGGGCCAAAACCAGCCCACCAAAGGGTCCAATCCGGCCTGCGGGATGAATTAGTGAAAAACAAAAATTACACTGAAGACATTACCAATCAAGGATGTCAAAATAAATTTAGTTCAATTCCATCTAAAGTGGGTCAGACCAGTAAAATACTATCATAATAAAGTATAAATAACAAAAACCACATATTTTTCTCTTTGTTTTAGTGTAAAAAAAAGTAAAATTACACAAGAATGTTAACATTTACAGACTAGCCTTTTACAAAAAATGTGAAAAACCTGAACAAATATGAACAACCTGAAATGTCTCAAGAGACTTAAGAGCAATTTTTACCAATATTCTGTCGTTATTAAATGTTTTGTGCATTTGTAGATCCACTGTGATCTGTATATTGTAATGAACATGTAAAAATGAGAAGCTGAGGCCAAATAATGGCATGAATTGTTAAAATTGCACTTTTTTTCTTAATAAATTTCATTTTGGTCATGGTTCATGTTTTTCCATATTTTTTTAAAAGATAGTTTGTAGATGTAGAAATTTTGATAATATAATCTTACTTTTTTCACTCTAAAACATAGAAATTAGACATACAAATTTTGGAATTGATATTATTTTTGCATTATTATGTAATTATTTTAATGATCCGGCCCACTGCGGGTCATATTTGGCTTTATGTGGCCCCTGAACTAACATGAGTTTGACACCCCTGTTTTAGACTGTATATAGTTACTTTGATAATATAAGAAATTGCTGATAAAGACAGGTAAATGAATGAGTCAATAAAACAGTGCCAGTCAAATCTCAGATGGTGCAAGACATGATAGAAATACATGACATTTTTGTTTCATCAAGCTATTTTTATAAAGGTGAGTGGAGATAATTATCCAAATTATGCTAAATTAATTACAGTTAACTCAGAGAAGGTGATTATGTAACGACTTCCACAGGCTGAGTTGGATCCATGCATTAAGTGACTATATGGCTGCAAATTACGGACAGTTAAATAGCTATTGTTGTATGTAATCACTGATTATAAATTTAGTACGGTTATAACAGACCAGAGGGTATAATCCTCTTTGGTGGCAGGCATTTAAATAGAGGGTCAGACTATTTTCACATCTGTCTGATGGCAATATGTGAAAAGTGGCGTCATTTAATAGCTAACAGGAAAGTGATCCCCACCTAACACTCAAATGTGAATGGAGTTGGCCACAATTCACATACAAACTCTGATCTGCAGCCATTGTGTTAGTTTGTCAAATCAAGAGGGTGTTTTTGAACAAAAGCAGTAATTTTGCACAAGATCACTGAGAAAAAGATATTATTCAATCCAATTCAATTCAACTTTGTTTATAAAGCACATTTCATGCTCAAGGCAGATGCAATGTGCTTCACAAAAGGTACAGTCGTGGAAAAAAATATTAGACCATCAAAAGTCAAAATTGGAGAACTGTCACAAAAGTACAGGGTGGGGAAGCAAAATTTACAATATTTTGAGGCAGGGATTGAAAGACTGTATGACCAATTAATTTATTGAAAGTCATGAGAATTTATTTGCCACAAGAAAATTGACATAATAGAAAATGTTTTTATTCTATGTGTCCTCCTTCTTTCTCAATAACTGCCTTCACACGCTTCCTGAAACTTGCGCAAGTGTTCCTCAAATATTCGGGTGACAACTTCTCCCATTCTTCTTTAATAGTATCTTCCAGACTTTCTGGTAATAGTTTTGCTCATAGTCATTCTCTTCTTTCCATTATAAACAGTCTTTATGGACACTCCAACTATTTTTGAGATCTCCTTTGGTGTGACGAGTGCATTCAGCAAATCACACACTCTTTGACGTTTGCTTTCCTGATTACTCATATGGGCAAAAGTTTCTGAAAAGGTATGGATAATAGTGTTAGGTATGATTATGACATCAATATATGTTTGGTTTCAAAACAATTGATGTAGTGCCTGCTGAGAAAAAACAACTAAATGTTCATTGTAAATGTTGCTTCCCCACGCTGTAGTTTTATGGGTTGATATGTATAAAGAAGTTCTATTTTTGTTCTACAATTTTTCTTATATATCTATACACATTGCAACCCACAAAATAGTGTCAATAAAATTAAAAAAAATATATTTTCTTGGGTAAATATATGGTCAAATGTGGGTTTAAACTTCATAGAAACAACATTTGGTTACAAGAGTATTTTATAGCAGTTTTTTAAAAAAAAAACATTCTTCATTTGGGCCATAAATTATGTTTATTCATTTGATACATGTTGCTCAATATCCTGAGAGTTTTGTTTGATATTATGAACAAATTCCAATTCAGTCCAGTTAATAATAAATAATTGGTGAAGCTCAGAATATCCATACTAACTAGAAAAAGAAGCTGAGAGGGCCAAAGTCAAAACAAAACAAAACAAAAAAACAAAAACATATTACCTGAAAAGTATTTGGAACATTTTGTAAGGTCCTAGAGTCGCAGAAAAAAATATTAGACCATCAAAAGTCATCAAAACCGGTGGTTATGTAATCAAGTACCAACTAAAACAGACAAAAAAGAAAACTTGGAATGCCTAAAAACACTGTTTTTATCAGTACAGTGCCGTAGATATTGATGTTAGAACTTAAGTGATTTTGGTTATTATCAAGAAAACATGGAAAATGACTAGATATCAGCTCTGAAATATGAGCTATTTTAGTTGTTATCACTATATTTGTCCAAACAAAAATGTACCTGTAGTTGTACCAGGCATTAAAATGAACAGGACATTGAAGAAAACAAGGGTGGTCTAGTAATTTTTTCCATGACTGTATATAACATAGCTACAGTATAAAACAATCATAAAAAAGAGAGTGCCAGTGCAAGTAAACAATCATATGTACACACACTTAACCACACACAACTCAACAGAACGCTGTCAAAAAAAGATATGTTTTTAATCTGTTTTTAAAAATGACTTCTGATATGGCATGTCTAACTGTATCAGACAGGGTGTCTTATTTTTGGGGGGGCATATACACTAAAAGCTGCCTCACCTTTCTTGGATCTGGTGTGAGGGACGAGTAAGTTGCCATATTACACTGCCCGGCCCCCAAAAAGTTGCACATGCAATATTTGACTGCAACACCTTTGGTTTTGTTTACAGGAGACATTCACTGTCACATCTTTTTTTGCCACTTAATGCTTATGTAATGTCACAATAAGGTTCATAATATTTTTTCCATCCATAGCTGCATACATTTTTGATTGGAGGATCAGATTGCTGCATCAAGTCTTCATCACATCCCAAATTAGACTTTGGACTTTATGGAGGTTAATCCATGTGTGAAAATGATGTCTCAGACCTGACGATCCTGATCAATCCTGGTATTGTCCAATCTTTTTGACATTAGAGACATGAGAGGACACTTCCTGCATCGGTTAGAGTTAAATAACCTGTTACAGCTGAAACATTTTTAACCACTGCAGCAGGGTTGTACAAAATTCAGAACTGAATTGATAATCACCCTTAAATTCCAATTCAATCCATGAATTTGAATTTGAATTGAGATTGCAAACAGGACGCAGAATTGCAATTCAAATTCAAATAGCAGGAAGCTTGAAATTCCAAGAAATTCATGATACATAATGAAGGTGTATTTAACAGTGAAGCTTCACAGTATGTATTACATATGATTACAGCATGAATTTCATACAGATGTTATGTATGGACTTAATGTACACAATACTTTATTATAGTAAGTAGGCATTTGTTTGTTTATTTATTTATTTATTTATTTATTTATTTATTTATTTATTACCACACTATACATTAAAACATACATTAAAAGTTGTAAATGATAACTGCATTTATCAAAACATTGTTTCATTTGATTACTTTGAAATGAAGCTATTGCTAATTATTCAACATTAAGGGAATGTATTCTCAATGTTAGTGTCCGTACTTCCATTTGGAAGAAAAATGTGTTAAAAGTATCACATTCTCACTGATATGTTATAAGAATGAATTTCTCTGGATTGCAATGAATTCAATTCTACTTCCTGTAATTCAAATTCAGTTTCAATTCAACATCCTGTTCTACAGGACCTGAAGGGTGGAGTCAATTCAAATTCTTCCATTTAATTGAATTAAATTCTGAAATTCAGAATTTTGCACAACCCTGCCCTACAGTACTTACCTGTGGAAGGATCTGAACTATTTGCTTAGTTAAATCCAGTGAATGTCTCCTGTAATTAAAACCAAAGGTGGTGCAGTGAAATATTGCAAATGAGACTTTTTTTGGCCGGGCAGTGTATATGTTTTAATAATACATTAAAGACTAAGTATTTAATGTCCCTGATCTTAACCCATAAAGACCCAAATATCCACCACTGACAAAATGTAACTACTGACCTAAAATACTAAATAACTGTTGATTCACTAATCCTATCAATACATGTAAATAATCAAGGTAAAGTGCAGTTTGACGTCTTTTCATGGTCATCAGATATGACCCATTTGGACGTTCAGAGGCTTTGTAGTGAACGCAGAAACACCATCGTCTTCTACAACACTGATTCACAAGTAAAATCCATAAGGTTTAACAAATGACAGTGGTCGTAGACACTTGTTTTATATTCAGTTAATGATGTATTTTGTTGAAAAAGTCTCTTTTAGATTTTTTCTGGTTTGATCTAATAACCTTTGAATTCAATCTGAGCTTTTCCCCTGTAAGTTGCTTTGGAAAAAAACGTCTGCCAAATACATAAACATAAACATAAATAACGGTCTTTTGTTGTGAAAAGTGGAGGTTGAAGTGTCGCTCTTACCTGTAAGTAATTTTTACTTATTTTTTTCTGATTTGATCTAATAACCTTTGAATTCAATCTGAGTATTTATGAACATCTACATTATCAGTAAATTAAACATAGGAAAACACCTGATTTACACTGAAAATTGTAAAATGTATGGGATGATATTATAGTAAATGATGATAAATCACTTGGGAGAGATGATAAAAAACATAATTTGGAAGTTGTAACATATATAATTGTAGTTCTTTAAGGTTAACTTGTTATTGCCTTGAAAACTGGTATAGATTCAGTTAAATAACCGTCTTTTGTCCTGAAAAGTGGAGGTTGAAGTGTCGCTCTTACCTGACTGTGATAAACTTATGCCACACGGGTTGTGGTCACAATCAGCCTGTTTGTATTTCTTCTACATTATCAGATTAATATGTCTGAATATGAGGGCATTTGAGAACATATGACAGCACTTTTGTAGTTCCTCTCCTTTTGTCAGGTTTCCTTTTTTTGATAAATACGAGATGTTGTCTTTGATGGCTGCTCAACAAAGAGAGAGCTGTCTTCAGCTGTAACCTCTCTGCACCAGAATCTGGAACATGACACATGTCAGGCTGTGATAAATGGTGCAGAGTCTCAGTAATTTCACCAGGAATGCCCTTGAGATGCCCAAAACCCCAATCGCAAATGCTATTGTTGAATTAAACCATAAAAAGAAATCCTTTCCCCTTGACATGATAGGAGCCATGCTGAAAATGGAGAATTTTTTTTTTTTTCTTATTCTCTCCAGGATTTCACTGTAGTGTCTTAGGTTGTGTACAAATTAGTTTGTCTATGAACACAAAGAGTAGCGCCATATGTTTACTTAGATTTATGTTATTTAAGACTTTTCAGAAAATTACTGCTATTAAAATTTTCATTGAAATTATGTGATTTTAAATAAATTCAGAAGGGAAATCATCTCAGCATCATGAGCACAGTTAAACTTGACAAAAATATATGTCAAAATATATTAAATAACTGTGGTAATTTGCCATTTTGACTATTGTTTTTTTTTTTTCGTCAACAATTCAATTCAGTTTGTGGTATTTTAAGGCCTACTGATAATTAAGAAAGTTTTCTGTTTATCTGTGTTCATGTACCTCTCCCTATCAAATAAACCATAAATATATCAGATTTATCAGTCATGTTAACAAATACACATATAATGCACCAATGTATCAGTTTCATGAACAGTGATACTTTACACAAATGACAATTCAGACGAACAAACAGTAATTTAATGTTGTATCCCTTTAAACCCTAAGCCTACTTGACTTTTTTTTTCCTTTTTTTGATTAACTAAAAGGTTGGAAAATATGCTGCGAGTGAGTCCGTTTGTCCATTTTTCCAGAGCACTTTCTTCTTCCAGATCTTTCAAAATCTAGCAGTCATTTACAATTTACTGCATGCTGTAAGACTGCTACAACAGCTTCCTCTCCAGCTTCTAGTACAGGCGTGAGTGAAATTACTGTAATAACCCAATGAAGCCTATAAAGTGTAACGTCTCAGGTTTCAGAAACTGTTGGAATTTTTCCAATTACACAAACAGTGAAAGTTACAGCCATCCAAACTGCATATGCACAGGGTGTATCAGCAATGACACATCAGGTTTTAAAGAGTTAATGTAGCTGAATTAATAATGAACTCCTTTTTTTGTTTCTGTTGTCAGATGGAGTATGGAACTGTAATGTGTTTGTAGCGTATAACAGTGCTGCAACTAACAAATATTTTGATTATTGTTTAATCTGTTGTTTCATCAATTAATTGATTGTTTGGTCTGAAAATGTCCGTAAAAGTTGTAAAATAGTGTTTCCCAAAACCAAAAAAAAAAAGAAAAACAACTTCAAATGTCTTGTTTGGTCCAGAAAACAAAGAAGTTTAGTTTACAATCCTAGAGGAGGGAAGAAACATGAAAATATTCACATTTAAACCTGTTCAGCCCTGGGCCATTTGTTTCCAGTGGGAACCATTTCATTGTAACACAAAACAATGGAAACAGAAGCTTCATTCATTTTAACCAAGTTATGATCAGAAAACGCCAAAGCTAAGACAAAATACCTGATCGTCATTCATAAAGTGACCTTTATTTTTGCTCTTCTTTGTCTCGTTCAGTGAGTTTTATTGGTGGAGAAATAAAACTTGTTCTGTTGGATCTGCTTAGTGTTTGCTTTGTGGTGCAAAGTTTGTCTCATTGGTCTGTTGTCTTATGAAATTATTCATGACATGTGCTGCTCTCAGGCTGTTTGCTTGGTTTAGATGTTTTCCCATTTAAGTGCTTGTTGTTTGGATTGTGTTCTGTTGTCTGACATTTGGTTTTATTCAGTTTTTAGCAAAGGTCAAAGGACAAAGATCTGTAACTACTTGTAGGTTTATGATGCAAAGGCTGACAGGCTAATTAGCATAAGCAATGTTAAAATATTTTCAGATTTAAGGCAAGGTTTAAAAACGTGGTTTTGTCTCAGTACAAGGATGATGGAGGGGATTGTTATTAGGGATTGTAGAAGAAATGATGCACTTCATGTTGTTATTGTTGTTACTGTTGTGATTATATGTATAGATTGATGAGAATTAGCTAAAAAATAAAACAACATTACTATGGAGTGAGGTTCGTTATTAATAAGATGTTCTTCCTGCTCCTTTTAGGGCTAATATATGTGAGGTTTATGTTTAAGCAGGTATGTGTGTATATGTATATCTAGAGTCGTGGCAAAAATTATTAGACCGCTCTTATTTTCTTCAATTTCTGGTTCATTTTAATGCCTGGTACAACTAAAGGTACATTTGTTTGGACAAATATAATGATAACAACAAAAATAGCTCATAAGAGTTTAATTTCAGAGCTGATATCTAGGTATTTTCCATGGTTTTACTGATAATAACCAAAATCACTTCAGTTCTTACATTAATAGCTATGGCATTGTACTGCCAAAAACAGTGCTTTTAGGCATTCCAGTCTGTTTAGTCACATGATACACACAGGAGTTAGTACTTGATTGCATAACCATTGTTTTTGATGACTTCTGATGGTCTAATAATTTTTTTCTGTGGCTGTATATGTGTAGGTATCGACTCTCACTTGTAAATGTTCATTATGTTCTTTTTTTGTTTTTGTTTCTGCACATGCTCGAAAAAAAAAATCAATCAATCAATGACTAATTGAACTTATGGTTCGTATTAATTTATGGTAACATGTTATAATAAGTACACACTATAAAGCATTAGTTAAGCATTAACAAATACTGAATTCAGTATTTATAAAGGATATTTCTGACACAAATACTCATTAGTATATGGTTTATAAGCACAATTATAAATGTTCTAATTATCATTCATAATCATAATCATTCAATCATGCAGTTTGTTTGATAATCCCATGTGCTTTGTCTTTACTTTGTTAGGATAACTGACACTTTTGTGAGTCTTTAAGCATTGCCAACCTTTAAATCTCATTTGTAAATGCTTTATATGGCACAGATAGTCCACACTTTAGATGAGCTCACACCATATATACTTAATTAATGAGTAGAAAGTGCTTTATAACTACCTGAAATAATGAATTCCTGTGTTAATAACTGTTTATAGGACATCTATTGGAAAATAAATGTGTGAGTTAGTATAAAATACCCACTAAAATATTCACTAACCATTAGTACATGTCTGAATAGCGTATGTGTGAGCATAAATACACATCATAACTGGTTTGTAAGTGATGCAATACTAAATTTTTAAATGCTGAATCCATAATTTATAAAGTATGATAATACAATCATTAAGCATATTGTAGATGAGCTTATTATTGATGAGTAAAACCATTACAAGTGTGCTTATAAACCATATATTAATCAGTATTCATGTCAGAAATAGCCTTTATAAATGATGAATACAGTATTTGTTAATCCATAACTAATGTTCTTATTAATGATGAATAAAACATTTATAACTGTGCTTATAAACCATATACTAAGGAGTATTAATGTCAGAAATATACTGTATAAATGACAAATTCAGTATTTGTTAATGCTTAATGAATGCTTCATAGTGTGTCCTTATTATAAAGTGTTACCTAATTTATTTATAATATTAATTTATTGTCCCTTTTTTGTTGTTTCTACCTGAGTAACATTTCCCCTTACAGGCATGTCATTGTTGTAAAAACCTATATAATATACTACAGCCCACACGACATTAAACAACAGATCTTTTTCTTTTCTACCTTTTGTCTATTTGGGTAAAATTTTGAACCACGTTGCCTTTAAACGACTACAACACTCTATTAAGCATTAATAATATAAGTGAGGAACTGCCTGTGACAAATTGTCCACACATTCTCTTCCCCATGGAGGCTTATCTGTAAAAATGGGGGAAAAAAAACAGACTATTTGCCACCGGTATTCTTGCTCAGACTCACAGAGCATTCTTGCGTGTGGTGATTTTCCCAGCAATTAATCCAAAAACTGTGGCTAAACTACCCTCTGTGATATCCTTTCCATCCGATGACAAATAGAACAGTGGAATCTTAATTAGGAGGGAATAGGCTGCAGATGTATTAGAGTGGCGATGGGAAAACAGATGAGGCCATCACACCACACAGCAGGGATCTGAGGAGTCTGCTCCCCCATTGTTGTGTCCTATCCATAATGCCACGAGCGTGCCACATGCCTCTGCTGTCATCTGCACCGTGCCACTGTTGGCCCCCCGTGGCCCCCAGAGGCCGGGCAGGTCCACCCCAGACTACAGCCTCCTACTAGCTTCACCGTTTCCTTAATATCGAACAGTATCGGTTTAGCTTTAGCATTTTGTCTGACACGCCAAGTGGATTTTAGCAGCGTAAGACACCTTTTTATAGTGAAGTTAAGCCTTTATCGGGCAAGTGGCTATTTTTAGTCATTTCCGAATACATTACAAGACAGTGACAGCTCCAGTTACAGTGAGGCAACAAATGTAGTTTACAGGGTCATGAACAGTGAGTGTACCTGCTTTGTTAGGTACCATGAAGTAATGGTACTAATGTAAGGAATGATGTTGAAAGAGATAATGTGGATGTGGAATGTGTATCTAAAATACATGTTCTTTTCACTGAACATATGTTTTTCTTGTATTTTTTATATTTACTTCTTGTATTTTATTTTATTTTTTGCCACTTACGAGTAAGGAACCAAATATGGGAACTTAATTTATCTTGATTTTCCAAATTACAATAAAGCTTTTTTGAAAAATTTCACAAAAGTAACAAAGTCTTGAAAAGTCCAATAACACACGAAGGGCTCATTTATGCTTGATGTTAAAGACGCAGACAGATACGGACGCAGTTCTGTCCATACGTTTTTACATACGTAAAGTGAGCATAAATGAGCCTTAAAGGGGTCATATTTTGCTAAACCCACTTTTGTTAGTCTTTGGTACATTTATTTGTGTATTTGAACCCTAATAGTAACAAAAGTTTGAATTTGAACCTTCCCGGTGCTGCAAAGCTATCTTTATATTAATTTTGGCAAAAATCGAGTGGATTTCTACAACCTGTTTCAATTCCTTCTTAATTTGTTATGTTTTATAAATAGTTACGTCATGACATTTGCACATATAAGGTCCAGACTTCCGATGAACATTTCTCAGAGTATGCCATAATTGTTTATCAGCAGCAGTGGTTGTAGTAAAAACTGAAAAATATGTCCAAACTTTGAGTCGATTACCTAAAATGTTCAGTTGTTGGTTGTACAAGTGGCTGAACGGGACACAGCAGCACGGTCAACAACATGGAGGGGAGGGGGTGTGAAGTGGCTGCTTTGCATTTAAAGGGCCAGCGCTCAAAACGACCTTTCTGGTGTCATTACTCAGAAATATTGTTGAAGATGGATCTGTGGAGTTGAATTAATGAAGAGTTCAGACCCAAGCATACCGTTTACAGTTTATGTAGACCACAGGGAAATGTTTTAAAATGCATAATTCCATTTAAAAATGCCAAATATCACTCCTTTAAGGTTGACATTTTGAATTTCAGAATATCTCTCTGAGTGCCCTATAAAGGGTTAAGTGGATCTTTAAGGAGAATAGATGTAGATTGGACCTACATGTTGTAGTTTTAAGTTTCTAGCTTGGTCATTGATGTTCCCTTTTGAAAAATAGCCACAGTTTGTCTATGTCTGTTCAGCTGGCTGCCTTCAATTTTATACCTGCAAAGTTTCAATCTAGGCCCTCCCTGCGTCCTTTAACATTCGGCGCCCGCACCAACACCCTCCCCCACCTTCTTCTCCCTTTTCCAGGATTACTGGTAGAGACTGCACTTGTGCTGTTATTTTCAACCTTGGTGGACAGGGGGTTCGGTATGTATTCTGGAAATACTTCAAAGAAAAGCAAAAAGGCAGCAATTTTCTGCTTGAATATCCCTCTGACTAAATCCATTGATCATCCTTGGGGTTCCTGAGAGAGAGGGAGTGAGATGGAGAGGCATGTTTTATCCTCTAATAACTCCTACCTTCACCCCTTCCTGCCTCTCTGTTGTTGTGTTGTTGTTGGTCGCACTTCTGCTCTATTCCTTGGAGAGCTGCTGAGATTGAAGTTATTTTATGCTTCGGCTCCCCGGGCCCCAATTTGAAAACTCTTGTGTGTCAGTTTTCACACACTCCTGTCATATGGCATGGAGCGCTCCAGAGTTTTGCCTTTTACCTTTTTTTTTCCTATGAAGGCTTCTTGTGGGGCATTCTGCATTTTGTGACAAATAGGTCAAGTAAAGAAGACTAGTTTATGTCTGTTTAAGAAATTGAGTGCAAGCATTGTACAGCAAAGAAGTCTTAAATTCTTTTGAAAGAAACTTTTGACCGTGGCAGGTGTGAAAACGGCTTTAAACTCAGTTTACGGTGAAGTTTTGCACAAAATAATTACTTAAGATGCCGAAAGTCACTGGGGTTAATGGGATTTCTGTTTGTATAATTGAATCAATCTTAAGTTTAGTTTAGTTTATTCTCATTAAACGTCTTAAACAAAGAAAACATTAGGTTAAACAGATCATGACGTTCACAAAAACAGAAATTGATAAGTATATTAACAAATTACCAACATTAAATACAATTACAATTTCTTTCAAGTTAATGCTCCATAGAAATGTCTTAAAAATATATTTAACCATCTTGTACACAGCTAACATACACGCACATTAAAAGCAATGTCACTCATCATCAAGTTAACCATTTTACATCAAGTCTTTATTATTGAGATGTTTTCTTTCATCTCTGTTTTCCAGACATGTACCACAGATAAACCCTCACAGGCTGGACATGAGCCATAGTTTCATGCACTGGGCTTTTACATGTTTCACGCTTGTTTTTCTTGCTTGTTTTTTTTTTTTTTTTTCTGTGTGGCCATTAGTCAGTGTGTCACAAGTGAGCCCTGTCTAATTTTGGGTTCAGACACCTCTCCTCACCTGCCAGCGTCCTCCATCTCAGACAGACTCAATAAACTGCAGCTAATTGGAAGGTGATGACAGACAAGCCAGGCCCAATTTATTGCAGTTTGAGGACAACCTATTCACTTTCCCCCCGTGGCCTGGGTGAGTCCTAATGTTGGAGCGTGGCTTTCACTCACCCATAATCATACATTTGGCATCTGATGGCTCCACAGTCTGATTGGTCATTGAAACAACTCAGAAAGAAAAAATAATACATAAAATACCATATATTCTTGATAAAACCCTCAGAGATCAGACTTGCTGCTTATCTTGTTTCACAATTTGTGCAGGTTAATGTGAGTTTATCCTAAGCTTGCTTGTAGAGTTGAGTGATAAAAATTTAAATTTTGATCAGTATTTTTTTTGTACAATATGTTTACTGACATTTAAACTCAACAGACACACATACATGTAGCTATACACACACACACACACACACATTTAACTTGCACCACAATAAATTACAATGTTCCGCGATAATAGTGGCAACATAAATACTGTCAATAGTTAAATTATATTAAAAAAAATTCAAATAGTGCATGTTTCCATCAGTTATGATATTCATATATGATTTCAGAGCTTTTAAACATCCTTCTTTTTACTCTGTGCAATATATGTTAGTCTCTCATGTCCAATACAGCCAGAAAACTCCCTTATCAGGATCAATATTAATGTTTCTTAAGATAAATGACAAATTTATGATGAGCATGAGTCACATTTATGGCCAAAACTTGAGAAATAAGAAGTAAAACATTTTAGAAATCTAGAGGCAGAACATCTAAAACTATGAAAATAACGGGGAAAAAAAAAAAAAAAATCTAAATTTGTATGAGCAAATTAAGCAAGAACACACTGACACATTTTAAGTGTTTCAATGACAATGGAAAATAAATAAAGTGGACTATGTCTCACGATAATGATATTTATCATGATTTAATATATTGCAATAATTATCATTATCATTCCATCACTGAACCCTACTTACCTGGGTGATTAGTGATACTGTGTTCAACTAAAATATTGGATAAACTGATTCGTCATGTTTGGTAGTGGACAGCGGACGGTCGATGTCCCATTTCAGAACATGTGACTTAATACAGTACTTAAACACATGAACATTTGTAAGATGCATATTATAACAGAAATACCCCCATATCATTTATGCCATGGTGTAAACTTTCTTTTCCGCTGCTTGATTGCTGAAGCTCAAGCCTTGACACTTGTGATGTACTCTGCCAAGAACATTAAGTATCCGAAAGTGATAAAGCTTCAATTTGCTAGACCATTAGACTAATTACTGCAATAATTAAGTAACTACTTGATTAGAACTAATGGGTACCTAATTATCCAGGAAGAAAGGATCAGGTGGTAATTAATAGAGTCAAGCTGATGTCTTCTGACTTACCAACGCCGATTACCAAACATAAGGGACCGAAACTGGTGAGGACGTAAATGGGGGGAAAAAACAGTGCCATTTGGGTGTTTACCTAGCCCCCTGTTGCTAAGGCAAACAGTTTGTTAGCATCACTTCACATGAGTGGATTGTTAATGATTCTTACTGTAACAAGATTACACTTCAACATTATACAGTACCATTATCCTGCATCTATTATATGTCCTATTTATCCCTGAGCTGAGTTTGATCGATAAGGAAGCGTTGCACTGACTTAACTGTAGTTATTCTGACAAACGACTGGGCATTTGTTTCTACCGCTACCTTTGATTTTTGTGTGCTGGCGAAGTTGAAATTACATACACAGCTTGAATGCGTGTGAAGGAAATGTCATCTTAATCCCATTTCACAATGATCATCTCTCCGACACAGGATAAGATGAATAGAGACAAATCTAAAATTTATAGAATTCTGCCATTTGCATAAAGTGTATTATCTAAACATATAAGGGAAAAGTAGAGGTGTTGAAAAGGTCATTAAAAATGAAGTGCAGAATATGGACATTATCTATCAATCCATCAATCTGCTCGTTACTTGAGGTATAATTGTTATAAGACGGGCAGCAGTCAAGCCTAGTCTACATATAATATGCATGACTGTGAATGGAAGTAAAAGTGAAAGCTGACACTGTTTGATGTATAGTTCTTTTTTATATTAATGTTTGAATAATATGTGCCTGGAGGGTGGGCTATAAATTAAAATGGAGAATTGAGGTATAAATTTTTATGAGTCATCCTCATCTATTTCCATTATGTATTTAAAAATAAAAGAATTGCTGTTATTTGAGCGAAACAGACGCTCACAGACTACATTCCTGTGAGCAGGCAGATTGAGTACTGTTGAATCTTAAAAATGCAATTTCAGAAAAATGCATTACTTTCAACCTGCACTGTTTTGCTTATCTTATCTTATCTCCATGTGATGCTAAAACAGTCCTTGATCTGAAAATAGTCATAATACAGCTAGGGGTGTTAGAAAATATCGGTCCTGCAATATATTGCGATATTTCATTTCACAATACTGTATCAATATTAAAAAGTACTGTATCAATATTTTTAGGTATTTAATCAAATGCAGATATGGGGGAGGTTTATTTTTGTTTTTTGTTTTTCTTTACTGTTAATATCTTATTTATTATTGTTCAGCACTGTTTTATTAAATAATGGTTATTTGATGCATCCTAAAAGCACTTTTACTGTCTGAGAGGGAGATGTTACTTCCTTTGTTGGGATTACACAAAAATAATGTTATCATATTAGCTACGAACTAATAGAAAATGAACATTTGAACAGGATCTTAAACTGTAATGTCTGTAAAATATAATTTAAGTTTTAACAGAGGAAAATTTTGTGATATAGCATTAGATTCCATTGTGATCAAATAAAAATGTTTAGTATTTGTGCATATTTCTGCTGTAATTCAGTTTTTCCAGGAAATATTCATTTTTAAAAAAGAAACAAACAAAAAATTGCCTTTTTAACAGTATCGTGATATATCGTGATGTATCGTATCATGATCCTAGTATTATGATTTGTATTGTATCACCAGATTCTTGCTAATACACAGCCCTAAATGCAGCTAGTGTGGTCAGTAGTCAGTCCCCAGCAACCAGCCTTCTGTGGAGAGCTCTTTAAAAATGCTGTCAACACTGTGAGAATTACCCAGAGAGTGTGCGATTACAAACAAAAGGACAGTGAGAAGAGGGTGTGGGGTCTCTGGCTGACGGCTCCGGTGAGAGCCCCCAATGAGGGTTTTTAACAAGATGAGCAGCGAGGCCAGAGTTACCTCTACCTAAGCTGTCTGCCTTAGCATATTCCTCTGAGAAGATGCTTTTTTATCTCAAGGCAGGATAAAAATAACATGCTTTGTGCGCGTTTCCATCATTGTGTGGCATTTGGAAGGTTGGGGCTCATATAACTGGAAACAGTGGTGTCAATTAATCAAGTGTTTATAGGCCGTGCTCTACAAGACATCAAAGTTTACTGCTCTCAGAAGAGATGGCTGTTTCTCTGTAGAGTGGTAGGCTCATTTCTCTGCTCAAAACGTCTAACATACTGGCACTACAGCGCATACCGTGTTCTTTTTATTTACATGTAACTACCCAGTGTGTTGACAGGAAAATAAAGGACACAGTGTGTAAGTATGAGCGGGCCTTTTGTATCAGACTACTTGTATTAAAATAACGCTTTAAGACTCTGTCCACTCTTCTCGCTGCGCTCTAACACTACGCTGAATTGATATGCAGTCTAATCATCTGCAAGGAGCTGATGTGATGTAAATGGAAGTAATTAGGGAAATGTCAAACATAATTAATAAAACAGGTTTAAGTTGTGAAAACACTTGTCAGCGGAATGAATGAGGATTTCGCCTCTTGTTTCCCTGACGCTGCCCTCCCTTTTCACTGCTGTTCAATTAGGTCACAGATTGCTCCTAAGTTACCTCTCCCCTCTCACTTTCCCTTTTACCCTCTATCTCTTGTTCTCACTGCCTTTCCAATTCTATGCATGGAGACCTGTGAGAAAGGAGGGGGAGCCACCATCCTGTGGAAGGGAAATAAATTTGCCTGTCCATCCACCGCCTGGATGAAATTAATTGCAGACTCCTCATGCTGTCTGGGTACAACTGGGGCATTAACATAAGCAATTTGCGTTCAACTTCTTCTGCCGGCTGTTTAATAGAGCATCGGACCTGGCCGATAAGGCTTAAGGTCTCTGACGCATTAGCATTTTCATAATATCAAAATATTATAGCACCATGATTTGCTAAAGCCCATTCATTATTGATAAGAACAAAAGGTTTTATAAATTACAAAAGGGGAGCATGACCTATAATTACGGCAAGCAAATTAGGGTGTGCAGTAAAGTCAGTTACATTTTGAAGGAAAATAATGATGCTGGAGACCTTTCTCCTTCCCTCAGGATTGAAAAAATAATAGATTTCCTTCACAGAGTCACATGGGGTTGAGGAGCATGCTCACAGGTTCAGGAGGGACAATGTCGGCACAAGAAAGAGAGCAAGTGTCCGTGGCCCGTACGCCATCGCTGCATGCATAAAACGGCCCATTAGGCGGGTTAGATTTAGTTAATGAACATACTTGAACCAAGAGTGAAAAGTTCTTTATGCAAATAAACATAAAATGTCATTCAAGCAAATGCAGCAGTGGAAAATACTGCTCCTGCACTGCGGCTCCAACTGTGACTGTATTGAACTTATACTTGCGGTTGTTTTTGGAAACCTTTTAAATAATGAGTGTAGCTTACAGATATTTGAGGTAACCACAATTATTTTGGATAATTGTGACACTCATCTCCGTTTGTGTAGATACAAGTGGATGAAACACAAACACAAATGTCATATTTCATCACACTGCCCGCTGTTTGAGATTTAACTGACACTGTTTTAATGGCGTTTTATCTGCCATTGCAAGTTTGGTTTTAGTGACTTTTATTTATGTATTATATGTATTTTATGTGCAGTGCCAGTAAATTGCGCTTATTCATCACCACCATCATCACCGTCTTTTTCGTAAGGTGTACAGTATTTGCATTATGAACCTGTTGTTAGACTCATACTAGGACAGGGGTTCCCAAAGTGGGGTACGTGCACCCCCAGCGGTACTTGGAAGAAGCCCAGAGGGTGCTTGAAATTTTTGGGGAAAAATACATTAAATAAGTCATTATGTACCGAATACAAAATAAATAGTGAGAAATAATGCTGAAATATAAAACACAATAAATACATTCATATAATAGTTTTATTTAAGCTTTGGTAACATTTTAAGAACATTTCTATTTTATATTATTCAAAATGAGTTTATTTGAGAAGCTAAGTAATTATTTTTTGTTGATGAAAGGTTCATTTATTAATTAATGACCAATTTATTTGTTTTTCTTATTAACGAAGGAGGGCACTTTTCAGTTTATATTTTGCACACAGAATTTACTTTAAAAATGTGTTATTTTTTATATATTACAGCTAAATAGATGTTGTTTGTTTACAGAGTTTTGAAAATATAAACAGACACCTTTGGAACAGGAGCTAATTTTTTTCAATCAAAAATGCTGAAGCGAGAGTCGGAGGTACTTGGCTAAAAAAAGTACTTTTCAGGGGGTACTCCACTGTAAAAAGTTTGAGAACCACTGGGCTATACTAGCGGAATAAAATGCAACTGTGCCTTTACAAATTGTGTCAGGGGACAAATGTTTGCACATGTGGAAGTGAAGCATGGAATTAAAGTGGGGAAAAAAAAAAAGAAAAAAAAAAAGAGCAAAACACCAAAAAAAGACATGCTTTGGTCAAAATTTGCCATTTTCATTCTGCAGGTGCTGCAGGTTCATGTTCCAGAGTGGACACAGATAATATAAGGGAAGGGAATGAGGACTGGACTAGTCGCCCAATGGCAGGATCATTATATAATATAATAGTGTTTGCATATATTATAATTATTTTACTACTGTAGTACATGTAGTACATCAGAAGTACACAGAAAGATGTACCCAGTTAAAAAGGCTGATAAAGTTTTCTTTTTTATTTTAATAACTACCAAGTCTTTATTATACAAGTTGAATTTGCAATGATTGGCCACACAGTGATGGAAATTAGGTTAATATTTGGTAGGGTAGCATCACGCCCTAGAGCAGGGGTGTCAAACTCATTTTAGTTCAGGGGCCACATCCAGCCTAATATGAAATAAAGTGGGCCGGACCAGTAAAGTAAGATAAACAATCGGATAAGAACTTCTGAGTGAAAAAAGTAAATTTCGTAAAATAAAAAATACACTTAAATATGCTTAAATATCCTACAATGCGCGCAAAAATACACTTAAAATTCCGTCATTAAAATGGTTACATCTACAAATTGTACTTGAACATAAAATGAACAAATATGAACAACCTGAAAATTCTTTAGTAAAATAAGTGCAATGTTAACAATATTACGCCTTAGTTTATCATTTATACAGGTGAATCACAACTTACAGATCAAAGTGGATCTACAAACACACCAAACATTAAATAACAGGGAGACTATTATTAAAATTCCACATACTTATCTTAAGACATTTCAGATATTCACATTTTTTGTAAAAGACTAGTCTGTAAATGTAAACATTTTTGTGTAATTTTACAAAGAGACGAATTTGCAGTTTTCATTATTTATAGTTTATTATGATGGTATTTTACTGTTCTGATCCACTTTAGAATTAATTGACCTAAAATTATTTTAACATCCTTGATTGTTAATATTTTCAGTGTAATTTTTGTATTTCACAAATTCACCCCACGGGCCATATTGAACCCTTTGGCGGGCTGGATTTGGCCCCTGGGCTGCATGTTTGACACCCCTGCCCTAGAGGATTCATGCCAAAAAAACAAAAACAAAACTAGAAGCACTCGGAGAGCGCAGACCTCCGCCAAGGCAGATCAGTGCCCCCCCCCCCCCCCCCCCCCCCCAATCACCACCAAAATTTAATCATTTGTTCCTTGTGCCAGTATCAACATTTCCGGAAATTTTCATCCAAATCCATCCATAACTTTTTGAGTTATCTTGCACACAGACAGACAGACAAACCAACGCCGGCAAAAACATAACCTCCTTGGTGGAGGTAAAAAACAAGAAAATAATTCCTATTTTTCCTCTGTTTCCACTAACTGCACTGCTATCTTCTCATTCCTTCCCTGTTCAGTGTGCATGTAGCAGTCTCTACTGTAGCAGTCTGTCACCTTTATCTGTACTTATCAGTGTATAGGTACGTCGTGACCATAGTTACATAGGAATATAGCCAGTGGGAATTATTCTGTTATCTCTCTTATCCTTGTAAAGTAGTCTCATAGTTTGACTGCCTCCTATTGGGCCTGTCTAATCACTGCCACACCGTATCCCAGAGTGCTCCAGGCTCCTTATCATTCATTAACCTCTAGCTACGATGTCGCTCTGCCCTTCCCATTCAGTCCTACAGCATTCTGAGTCGCAGAAATTTTCTTCAAGTAACAATGACCAACCTAGGAAAGAATATATTGCGAGTCCACAGCTTTGCTTAAGGTGACTCAGTCTCCACTCTTTCCCCTTCACAATTTCTCCCCATCTAATCTCCCTCTGTCTATAACAATAAGAATTAATTAGCCTGCTTATTTTTCTGTGGTTGTAGAGAGGCTCCCCATCTGGATTGAAGACAGTCCTCTGTGTGCCTGATTAATGGTGTGGAGAGACAGTTGCCAGTTCTATAGCCTCGCTGTCTGGCCCAGGTCAGCACTTCCAGAAGGCGACCTAATGTTTCTCCAAGACATAAAAGAATAAAAAGAGAGTGTTGTGCTTCTTTTAAAATCTGAGCACTTCCCAAAAGTTGCCAATATGCAGTCATTTCTAGCTTAAGGAATACTAAAAAAAATTTAATTAGTAATTTTTTCATGGAAATTAGATGATAATTTGTCAAACTAAATGCAGATTTTACAACCAAATCAATCATCACCTTACATTTTGGGTCTTCAGTTCTAAAATAACTTCACATATGTTATATACTAATTGTACTCTTAATCATTGACTCGCTAAAAGACACAACACTTGCATGTATTTATTCCTGATTTATCTTTTAAAGCCGTAACATGATCGCGACTCTGCGGCCAATCGGTTGCGATTTTAACCACCTATTTGGCCATACCGCAGAAAAGAAGGGCAAAGCATCTCTCTTAACTTCCTCCGTAACTCATTTGTCACTAATGTGTCAAAGGGAAGATGACATTTACAGCCCGGTGAAGAGACTGCTGCCCAGCCCATCAGGCAACCCTGAGGTAATAAACGTGTACCTTTAACAGAGAGGTCTGTGGGATCAGCTTTCTTTTTAGGTGTGAGAAAGTCCCCATTAAAACACCGGGTTTTTATTTTCCCCGTCTTTAATGTGATTTGTGGCTCTGACGTATCTCGGCAGGACTTAAATAACACGTGCAATGATTGATGATAAAATAAAACAAACATTAAATATAAAATAAAATAAAATCTGAATATGCTCAATGATTTAATGTTAGTGGAGTCTGTTATTGATCTTTTAAACATTACTGTAAAATACTATTATTTTGTTTCACAGAAAGGTTATTTAATGCAGTCAAGCCACATTAGAGCTACTTATATTAAACACAAAATATCTAAGTATACAGTTTTTAAGGGGGAAAAAAGCTTTAATCCACTGCACAAAATCTAACACTAAAACCATTAGCTGGTTTGTTTAGTTTGAGGTGTTCTGACCAAAGATACAGATGTAATGTCTGCCGTTTTGTCATTGATCAAAGTGTAAAAGCTTTAGTTTGGTCACATGTATCACTGTGAGCCAATGGGATTAGCTCTCTGATGTCACCTAACGCTTTCCTAATATTTATGACACTTATCTGTTTTTCTACTAATAGTATCACCTTGCCTTGACTTATCATGGGATGTTTTACTTACACAAGAACACTGACCACCAACAACTCCATATCTCTATCAAATACTATTTAGAGTGTTAACTTGGCAGAAGCTCCAAATTTACCAAAGTGATGCCATGATAATGACATCTAAGTATGTAGAAAAAAGAGGTAGACGGATTTATTGGCCGGCCGATGTATTGATTTTTTTCAGAATCGGCCATTGGCCTTAATTTTTAAAACATTTTATATTTATGTATTTATTTTTTAACCCTTTCATGCATATTGGTCACTACAGTGGACAGCTGTTTAAAGGTGTTCTCTTGTATATTCATGGGTTTTGTTGTTTTAGTTCCATATCAACCAACACAGTGGATGCTTATGCATCATCCCATACACTGACATTCATACCATTACTGTAACTTTACTGTTCTTGATAAACCTGATCTGCAATAACATGTTTGAGTGTAAAAAAAAAAAAAAAAATGGCAGTTGTTATTAGACTGTAATTAACAGTTTTGTTTTTCTGGTTTTTTTAAACAAAAAGTTTTTTTTTTTTTTTTTGCATATTATCCCCATGCAGGTATGTTAAAATGTGAGAAAACGACAAATTAGCAGCGTTAAAAGTGTTATTTCATAGGTTTCCCACTGTATATCAGTAAATGCATGCTTCTTTGTTTCTAAAATGACATGCATGGTGTCCAGCTGAGTGGAGATTTTTGTAACTCCATGAAAAATAGGTTCATAAAAAATCAATCAAATTGTTTTTTTTTTTTTTTTTCATGCCTAAAGATGAATAAAAACACTCAGGAAAAAAATCTTGATTAAGGTTCTCATAATTCATGCATGAAAGGGTTAAAGTCGACATTTGATCATTAGTAAAAATGTTATAAGATATTTGATCAGGCACCTGTGTGGGCAGCACTTGAAGTTCAGTAAATGTTAGAAGAGTACTATGTGTACTTGTATTAATCATTTCATTTATATTGCTGTGTAAAAATCTTAATTATCTGAGTGTTTCAATTGTATTTTATGGTCAATGTGCTTTAAAAAAAACAACAACAAAGAAACGGCCTTAAATATTGACCATTGGCTGACCTAATTTTAAAAAATTGGCAGCGGCCTTAGAAAAACCCATATCAGCTGACCTCTAGTTGTAGTTGGACAAGAGTCGTTGCCGCATCGGTACATATTTGTGCTGCCATGTGGGACCCTGGACAAACTTTTCATGTCGACTCTACTTTAGTAAATTGACCGCTGATTTTAAGTGTTAACAGCTAGATTCTGACCTGACAAAGTCTTAGTATAATGTTGTATTTTGGAAATTAAAGTTTACGCTTAAAAGTTTCATCCTCCATTGCTAATTTGCTCATAGCTGAATGTGACATCAGGCTACTTTACAATGATGAGAAGTGGCGAAGGCGTCTCGACCCGTATCTGCAGTGGAAATACAGACTGAAGGCTGAACCGGTGTTTTTCAACCTTGGGGTCGGGACCCTATGTGGGGTCGCCTGGAATTCAAATAGGGTCGCCTGAAATTTCTAGTAATTGATAAAAATAAAAAACTTACAAATCAAAAATATATGGTGAGTTGAGAGACAATCACAATACATAATAGACATGACAAAATCTGAAGCTGAAACTGAAGCACTGTGGTACTGTTTATCTTTCAAATGTTCGTTGTGGTCGGTTTCATAATTCATAGTTTGAGTTATTGTTTGTTCAGTATTAATTGTCAGCCTTGTAAATCCAAGCTGGACTGACTGTACATTTCCTGACCAAGGAAAATCAAATTCTCACTTTGTGCAGTAATCTACACCTGGCTTTTCTGCCTCCTTCCATAATAATATACATTATATAGACTAAATGTCATCTAAAATTAATGTTTATTTGCAACATAGTACAGCAAACTATTACATGATCAAAAACAAATTAATTTAAGCAAAAAAAAAAAAAAAAATCTCCGTTTTAAATGTCTGGGGTCGCCAGAAATTTGTAATGTTAAAATGGGGTCACGAGCCAAAAAAGGTTGGGAACCACTGGGCTAAACCAAGCCAAGCTTTACCCTTTAGTGTGATGGTACAGCAGATTTCTGATCTGCAATGAGAATAATCAGTGATATATTTTGAGTGTGGTTAATGTTAAAGATATAAAGAAAAAAAGTCACAAACATTCATGTGGGTTTAGTTCTTGTTTTTGCGCAATAACAAACTGTAGAGCTGCTGTATGTGTGTCATCTTACAAAACAGTAATTTCAATCATCAAGTAGCATCATAATTTGCTCGTCTTTGTAAACGTATTATACATCATCACACAGGTTTCATTGTTATTCATAAAATAGGGCACAGGGTTATTCAGGGCACAGTCAGTTCTCCCACAGGACTCTAAAACAAACCAGAGGCTGTGTTCCCTTCAAAGACTTCAATGATGTGTTTCACCCAGCCTTTGGAATTAGTCAAAATACAGAGTCAAAGTCCTGTATCTTCTGGTATGTCTAATGGGTCCTAACTTCAGAATAGATATGACAGTCAATGGCTAGAGACCATTTCCAGGTGAGTTTGTCAGTGTACAGGATCATTTTGCGACCTGTGAAGGTTTGTGGTAAGGACAGTAAAGCACCGTTTATTTTTGTGTTTAACAGCTCAATGGACTGCATCTCTCGTCTCATGTCATTCATATCCCCGACACAAAAACAGCCGCTGACTTAGCACATTGCACCCCAGTGTTCAAGAGAAAAGTGAAAAAGTATTAAAAGAGTTTAAACCAATTCAAATCTGGTCGTGTTGAAGCTGCAGAGACATGTTCATAACTGTGAACAGATTATGGAGAAACACATTTATGGTGATTCCACGTCCATGGGTTTCCAGTGTAGTCTTTCTTTTTATGTATTTTTACAATCTGATAATCAGACAGTTTACCACAAATTGCAGCCTTTGTGATTTGTAAAGTAAACTTCTAAACTGGAAAACATCATATATGTAAATGGTGGTACAATTCAGAAAGAAAAAATAATAACTATTTAACTTTTTTTTTTCTTTTCTATCTTTGACTTTGTTTAGCATTATAAAGCAAACTAACTTAGACTGGAAACAATGAAATTGTATAGCGTGGCTCTGTCCAAATGCAGCAAAACTTACATATACTTGCTCTCATACCTCATTTAAGAACGTATCCCTTTAAATAAGTTCTGTTTTGTGTTGGTAGTCAATGTTTTGTTAATGTTACCCAACTCACTAGTTAAGGCAGTGACTGTCTCTGTTACTTACATCCATGATATTAACTTATACTCTCATCTTTTCCATAGCAAATTATATCTTCACTCTTGAGTTCTTCAACACGACCATTGACTTAGAAATGAAAAAAAAAAAAAAGCTTACCACACAGACTCAACATAAGCTTCATGTGAACACAAAAAATGTTCTTTATGTTCAGGTGATGATGAGCCTCAGAGTTTTCTCATTAACACACTTTTCAAGACCAAAACAAATAACTAAAGGTCCTGAATACGTTGAGTGTTTCAAAGATAGAATTAATCAGAATGTGTAATCCTATAATTTTACTATGTTTTCTGTAATAAATAATGTAGTAAGTGCCCTCAATAGTGTAGTCATTAATGAAGGACTTGAGCGTAGACGGGCATGTGTTGTTAAACTGTGAAATGAAAGTATTCACATTTTAACAGTCCATGTTCAGACAATAGCTCTAATACAACCCGTACTTGAACATTCCTTGAATTGAGCCTGTATTAAATCAATGGACAGCTACAAAAATGTGAAGATGAGATGAAGAGAAAACCAATGTTTAGGCCTTGAGGGCCAAGATGCACAACATCACACCATACTGTTATCTCTGGACACATCTTTCCCCTGAGAGGATTCTACACTGGAGCAGACAACAGGATTCAAAGGTATATCAGGTGCATGACCCAAGGGTTAGAGAAATCTACAACCACGCACACACGAAACCTCTTTTTATTTAAACACTAGGTTGTAATTTCCTACATTAATAATACTGGCATACAGTGTATCTCAGTGGTTCCCAACCTTTTTTGGCTAGTGACCCCTTTTTAACATCACAAATTTCTGGTGACCCCAGACATTTTGTTGCTAAAATTATTATTATTTTTTAAATCATTTAATAGTTTTCTATACTATGTTGCAAATAAACATTGATTTTAGAGGACATTTAGGCTATATAATGTATATTTTTATGGACGGAGGCAGAAAAGCCAGGTGTAGATTACTGCACAAAGTGAGAATTTGATTTTCCTTGGTCAGGATATGTACAATCAGTCCAGCTTGGATTTACAAGGCTGACAATTAAAACTTAACAAACAAGAACTCAAACTGTGATTAATGAAAGAGCTGCAGCATCTGAAACCGACCACAATGATTATTTTATTATCACAATTTATTATTTGTATTGTGATTGTCTCTCTTAACTCAAAATATGTTTTTTTTTTTTAATTGTAGGTTTTTTATTTTTATCATTACTAGAAATTTCAGGCGACCCCATTTGAAATCCAGGCGACCCCCAGGTTGAAAAACACTGGTGTATTTTGTATTTAAATGTGTCCAGTACAAGTCTATCCCACTGTCTTGCCTCTAATTGCATAAGATGAGCTAAACTTAAATTAGAATTAGATTAATAGTGATTGGCTTTGCATTATGCTAGGTAGAATGCATAATATGCTATATCTATGAAAAAACTAGATCCATTAACATTCAATTTTCCCCTCATTAACCTTTGGTTCATTGCTTAATGTGTCACAGGCCAAAGGCCATTGCAATCTCTCTCAATGGACACACTGTTCTTGATCAATATGCTTCTTGCTCAGCAACTTGCATTGTTTTATTTTCCTGCTCATGTTCCAGAGTAAGGTGTGAAAGGATAATTCCAAGTCTCAGAGGAGAAGCTTCTTTCAATATCCTCAAAGTAGCGGATCCCACCCACTCAATTGTTCTCTACATAATCATATAAAAAGATTCGGGAAGAGTTGTTTTTTTTATTGTTGTTGTGTTTTTCCTCTGCTGAACAATGCCCTTCCGCCACAGGGTCCCATAACAGCCTACCAGTCTGTGCTCAGCGCACCTCCACCCCTCATCCCACCCATGCTATCTCGTTTTCCTCATCTGGCCCGGGCCCACTTCCACATCTACATCCCATTGTCTGAGTGAAGGCAGCACGCGCAGGGCTGGGGCCAGTCCAAACATACTCATCTCTTTCTCTGGATGACTGCCAGCATTCTTTGAAAATCACAAACTTTGTTTCTTTCCAAATCAATTTAACAGTTGTGTTTTGGTAATGGAACAAAGATTATAGCCTCACTGACTATAAAAAATCATTTTATGTATTTATTTGCCGGTCTTCTGATACGTGTGTGCATGCTCTGTTATGCTGTGTAGTGGGATTCATGCATGAACGTGTGTTGGAGAAACCAAATCCCAATCCATCATGCATTCCCCAAGGTGGGCCAGCCAGTGTGTGTTTGTCACTGTCCCCCGTCAGGAAAGAGGTTGGAGCGTGTTCTCCGGACGAACACCCTTTGGCTGAGGAAGTGCTCCTCTATATTGGCCTCTTTGTGGCTCACTAATCGAGCTTTCCTGTCAGCAGGCTGCGCAGTCCCAGTGCAGGGTGCACTACGTGATACAGACCCACTCCGGTGCTCCAAGGGAAGTTCTGGGATCAGCAGATAACGGCCCAGCTCCCTCATCTAACACGCAGAGTAGTGTTGCCTCTCTCTGTTTCTCTGTCCTTGCATGAATAAGGAAAACACCAATTTCACCCATTAAAAAAAAAAAATCCATTATTCAGGGCTCTTTTTCTCCTTTGGAAAACCCCATAATTTCCCGTTTAATTTTTCCAGTGCGAGTATAAAATTCTAAAGATATCCAAAAGGAGACCACGGTTTCTGTATACGTATGTGTGTGTAATCTAAAATCTGTATTACAAAGCTAATAGAACTTGTACTCTGAAAGTATGATCTATTTAGCTCTGCCTTTTGCATTACCTTGTCTGTTCTGGATGCCAATTTGGTGATTAAAACAGAATTTTATACCTCCCACCTGATTTGGCGCTCCACAGTGGGCCATCATGCAAACTGTGGCACTCTTTTCAAATATAAGCGGATTTTAAGGCTATCTGCAAGAGTGGTCACAAAGGACCCATGTTCTGGTATTCAAAACCAATTATAAAATAATAATCTTGAGGTGTCACTTCTATTGAAATATTCCAGTTACTCCAGCGTTTACAGGCATGTCATGGGGATTTTCCAAGGACATTACAGGATATAGCAGATGGATTTTCTCATGTCTTTTAAAGTCTGCATTTATTTAGATGGTAGTGTTGTACCTCTTAAAGGGAACGGCTGATGCAACTCACATTTTTTTGTTTTTGTAAAAGATTGCAGAAGTAACAATCTTACCTTGTAAACTCAAGTATTAATATTGTTTTTTTTGTGTGTGTGTGAAAAATAAAAATAATGTTTGCTCTGGAATAAGATGCACAGACCAACATTGTAGCTGCTTTAAACAGAGAGGCCAATCATAATCATTGTCTTATTCACAGCTGGGGAGCACAGGAAGCCTAAATATAAGATGCAGGTCACAATATTTGGAAAACGGGGATATCAAGTGCACTTTTGAAACAGGTGAATTATTTTGACTTTTACTGGTGACATTTTCCGGCAGCATATGGCACCAAGCTCATGGGAGAGCATAGCTTTTTGATGAATACTTTGAGTCAGAAGGACCAAAGGACATTACCAGGCATATGTTGCCTTCTGTCTTTGCCTTATGAAATGATAATGTGGCCTCACTTAAACAAGATTCTAAAGCCACTGAGCAGCATGAAGTACCATACAAATATAGATAAATCAATCCAACAAATATAGAGCGTGTGTGTGTGTGTGTATGAAAGTGTGCTTTTCTGTTTGTACATGTGTGTGTCTCTCGGCTTCTTGTTGAGTGTTGAACACAGTGTGAAAGTGGAGTAAAACTACAGATAAAGACTCTGTTGTTATACAGAACTAAACATGCTGACCAACAGTGTTTTTTAAAAAATAAGTGTTTTTTTTTTTTTGTCCTATTTTTAGATAGTTTCAGTGTTTTTATTCAACTGCAGCTCTGTCAACTGATGGTATGATATTTAGTCTGCAAAGGCTATTAGGGTATTTTTCTGCATAGAAATATCAGCTATGTAAGGTTCAAAGTCATTTCAGTCAATTCATGTATTTAATATTCATGTACTGTAGTTAATTTATAAAATACCTGCATTCTGAGCACATATTTATACAGTTAATGATTGTGTTTAGGGTTTCACTGTTGATCTAGTCTTTAAGATTGTAATTATTAAATCTGCTTTTATGTTTTGCCTGTATTTACCTCAGTAATTCGTGTTGGACTCTGATTGGATATGTTATTCTATTGATCTCTGAGTCTTAGCGTGAATGGTACATGTGTGTCCTATAGGACAGAAAAGTTTGACTGCTCTTGGATATTAATTTGTTTCCTTTTTGCTGATTCTTTTTATCAGGAATAACTCACCACCTCAAAAACCTTAAAATTCTGTCTATTTTACACTATACTATTATAATCTGATGTTCATTTGCTCACTTTTGGTTTCCTGCCAACATGGATGTGCACTGTGAAGGAGATTTGCAGACTAACTAAACTTATCAGGGGGTGTTGCTTTGACTGGATTAAATTATATTAAACACACTGTAAATGAACCCTGAGTTTCTTCGACAGTTTACTATGGTTTAGATCAGTCAACGTAACATGATGTGTCAGTGAAGCTTTTTTACTGTTACAAATGTGTCTTTTACAGCCTTAAACCATCAACAGTCTCTGCACATTAGTCAAGGCTTTGCTGTTCTTTGAAGGCTAGGATGCTAACTTTCATCATGTCAAACCCTCTTGGATGCAGTTAAAAGTTCAGTATCTACTGTGTATGGGATGAAATACTTACTAGGGATGAAATCATTTATATGACGAGTATCTTTTGCTTCACTGTAATGCCTTGAAAATGCAAAAGGTGTTCATTAACCCATGAAGACCAAACATCAACCACCAACCAATATCATCGATATATTCTATTCTATTCTATTCTATTCTATTCTATTCTATTCTATTCTACTGATAATGTCTTATCCGACTACTAAACTTTACTTTGCAGTGAAAATATTGCAAATATCAGTCACATTTTCTTGAAAGTATAGCTTGTACACCCTATTTATTAATATTTTTCATTTAATTTTAACCCATAAAGACTCAAACAGCCACTGGTGACCACAAGCATCTACTGATCTAAAATGTTCAATCATTTCTTAACCCCAAATCCTATCAATACATGTAAATAATTGGTGTAAAATGCAGTTTGTCATCTTTTCATGGTCATCAGATATGACCCATTTGGACATTCAAAGGCTCAGTAGTGAACATGGAAACACTGTCATCTTCTACAGCATTGATTCACCAGTCAGATTTTAGACCGTGATATACCTCCCTCTCTCTCTCTCGCTCTCTCACTCAAATTTCACTCTGTACGTACAAGCCGTATGGACATACAGCTGCAGGTGTCAATACCACCAGTAAAACCCATGGAGTTGAATCAGTGACAGTGGATGTAGACACTTGTTTTTACATTCAATTATTGATATATTTGCTGAAAAAGTCACTTTTTCTTCAGTTTTGTCATATAATAAACCTCAACTTTATTCTAAGCTTTTATAAACATCTAGCCTACTTGATCAGTTAATCAAATACACAAAAATACCTGATTTTCACTTTAAAAAAATGCAAAACGCAGAGGATAATTTTATAATAAATGGTGATAAATCACTTAAGAAATGTTAAAAAGAGAAAAAAAATCATTTGAGAGCTGTAGCAAAAGTAGCAATGGGTCCTTGATGGGTTAAAGCCATTTTTCTGGTCTTTTTGCTAAACAGAATGATCTTGACTGTGGTCCACACTTAGACATACAGTCACGGAAAAAAATTATTAGACTATCAAAAGTCCTCAAAAACAACGGTTATGCAATCAAGTACTAACTCCTGTGTGTATCAGGTGTCTAAAACAGACAGAAAAGAAAACATAGAATGCCTAAAAGCACTGTTTTTGTCAGTACAATGCCATAGCTATTGATGTAAGAACTGAAGTGATTTTGGTTATCAAGAAAACCATGGAAAATGGCTAGATATCAGCTCTGAAATTAAACTCTTATGAGCTATTTTTGTTGTTATTATATTTGTCCAAACAAATGTACCTTTAGTTGTGCCAGGCATTAAAATGAACAAGAAATTGAAGAAAACAAGGGTATTTTTTTGCAGCAACTGAAGGTAACAGTAATTCACCTTAACATGGGTTGCCAACCACCATAAAATGGGGAGAAAAAGAGGAAGAGTTACCGTGGAAACATGGTGGCCTAGCATGGAAGACCTGCTGCTTAAACATTTGTATTTTTTCAGTAATTATGTTCTAATCTGCAACTATATCCCCCCCTAATCCCCCAAAATAGTACACTCTGACCCTTGGACATTAAATTAGTGTTTATGTTGTAATAAGTATCCACATTGGTCAATAATTTTATGGAATACTGAAACCTTCCAGGTCATCCTGTAACATGCAGCTCCAGCTCTTGTGCTCGATGCCACATGGTCGTCATTATGATGAAATCCTCTTTATCTCTCTGTTTTACAACTGTTTGGCCATGACCCTCTTGTTTCTCTGAACTTGTGCATGTGTGAAATTGTCATTTACAGCAAACATTTAAACAAATAACCATTCACTAATTCCAGCATGTCTATAGTCGTTCACAAATCAGTGTGTAAAATACATAAACATTTGCATTTTACACTTTCCATAAACAAAATCAAACTGAAAAGGGTAAAGCCAGAAATTAATTATCCATCTAAAGCAAATGTACTGGAAAATATAATTTATGGAACAATTATGAAAATGGTGCGCTTAAGTGAAAACCCCACAATAATTAAATTAATATTTCATTGGATTACTCTTTTAATTTTTAGCAGTGGTGAGTGTGATGGAATGTACAAGGCTGTTGAGTGGAGTGGCTTTTTAGGTTTTAGGTAGAACAAAAAAAAAAAAAAGCTTTCAGTGAAATTGGTCTTTTAAAAGCTCGCTGTTATGATAGTAGATGTGAATCCAAGTGTAAATGTACCACAGGTGATTAAAACATGGACAAGATAAGACCTTGGCTCTTGGCACTGAGATATGTTATATGATAATGCATATTATTTAGTTAGGGATGTTTTGTAGTTGACAGAACACATGTAAGTTTCATTGAAGGTTTGTGTATTAGTATGACTGTGTGGGTGATTTTTGTGCCTTTGTATCATTCAGTTGAAATGGCTCTCTTTCCTTAACGTCTTTCTTCTACACAGTGCCTCTTTATGTCAAGGAAGGACTTGCCCTTCTTCCTGTCACTCGTCCACTGGGAACACTGCTCTCTGTGCAGTCTCATTGGCATGCTAAAGAGACCTGATATTTTTGTCTTACATTTAAAGAGGGAATTATGCTGAGCTATTGAGGGCTTATGTCCAGGGCATTTTAACTTTTTTTCATGGTTCTTGGAAATCGTCCAAGTAGACTGAAAAGATGGGAAGGTTAGAGAATGGATAGAGAGGTTATTGACAGCGCTGAGGTTAGTGCTTTGAGGGACAAGCGGAAACAATGTGCTGACTGTTAGCCAAGGACCTGCTCTGCTGTATTGCATGGGGGACATAAGTGTCCTGAGTGGGCTTTTTCAAATGTTTCTTTCCTTCTCCCTAGAAAGCTGTTACAATGAAACTAAAGCAGCAATGTCTATAGCAGCAATTTGTAAGTCAAGAGCCTTGCAAAATGGGTAGTGTGGGGGGAATGGGAGTTGAAAGTGTATGTAGTGTGTAAAGTGAGAGCCGGGGGTCTGTTTAGAGCAAGTGGAGCTCTGGTCAGCTTTGCATGACACTTAAGTGGCATCCTGCAGCTTTCTGTGAGGATACTAAACACTGGGTTTCAGCCCTCAGTTTGTTAAATAGGACATAGTGTCATAAAATGTCCATTATAGTCTGTATGAAAGAAATGGATGGAGCCACTGAGATGCCTGGGTTTGAGTTGTGACCATATTTGGACAAAAAGGGGCAGAGCTGTGGAGGTGATCTAATGCTAAACCCTAGCTTACTGATATTGTAAAAACATCAAACATTTTTGCATAATTAAAAAATTGACATTTCCTTGTGTAACTTGGAGTGTTAAAGAGGTCATATTTTTGCTAAACCCACTTTTATTAGCCTTAGGTACATTTATTTGTGTATTTGGATCCTAATAGTTCCAAAAGTTTGAATTTGAACCCTCCAGGTGCTGCAAAGCTATCTTTATATTCATTTTGGCAAAAATCGAGCAGATTTCTACAACCTGTTTTAATTCCTGCTTAATTTGTTACGTCTATAACTAGTTACATCATGACATTTGCTCATATAAGGTCAAGACTTCTGACGAACATTTCTCTGAGTACGACATAACTGTTTGTCAGCAGCAGCAGTTGTGGTAAAAACTGAAAATATGTCCAAACTTCAAGCCGATTACCTAAAATGTTCAGTTGTTGGTTGAACGGGACAGAGCCGCACGGTCAACAACCTGGAGGGGGTGGGGCTTGAAGTGGCTGCTTTGCATTTAAAGGACCAGCGCTCAAAACAACCTTTCTGGTGTCATTACTCAGAAATAGGGTTGAAGATGGACCTGTGGAGTTGAATTAATGAAGAATTCAGACCCAAGCATAGCATTTACAGTTTATGTAGACCACAGGGAAATGTTTTACAATGCATAATTCCATTTAAAAAAGCAAAATATCAGTCTTTTAAAAGCTGTTTTTATAGGACTCTGTGATAACAGTTAAAACTGTTTGTTTCATCAAGAGACATTCCTGTATCTGTTTTTACTCTCTGCTCATCCCAGACCACAGGGAAATGTTTTAAAATGCATAATTCCATTAAAAAAAAAACCCAAAACAAAATATGACTCCTTTAGGGAAAAAGACTATTATTGACAGAATAGAGGCTCTAAAAGTTTGACTTGTCAGTCACACAAATAAAGCTGGACACAGTCAACATCAGTGTTTTGTTAGACCTAAAACCAGATTAATGACAAATCATTTAGAAACGAACTGTAAGTACATTTATTAGAATGGCCAGTATTTATACATAGACAGGATTTCAGTGTAAGTCTTTGGGAGTCAGATTTTTTGGAACCATCCTTTAGCTGCCACTGGTGTTATTACACTGTAACTGTATGACATTTACACATTGGCTTCACTTTCAAGCTGCAGTTGTCGATCCTCGGTGTCGAAGCTGTGAGTAACATACTAAAATGTCATCTGACTGCCGTTGTGTTTTTACATATGTGCAGATTACTGTGTCGTACAAGGAAATGTGAACATCTCAGTTTTGGCATCTCAAAGATACAAGATGTTCAGTATTGTTAAACTATTAGTAATTTCACACACTTTTATAAGACTGTGACTAGTTGGGTTTCGCTACAGTTATACAAGAACCTTTAACCACATCACTGAAAAATGTTAAACATTTTAGGCTTGTGATTGTTTTTAGTTTTGGTCATAAATCTGAGGCTTTTCTGTTTTAATTGTTCACTAAAAATTGGATGTGGCTCTAGAAATAACAAAAAAATGCCTGTGGTATGTCATGAATTACCCTTCACTCCACATTGTCACACTCACATTACAGCTCTGTCTGATTAGAACTGTGTTTTCTGCTGATAATGCAGTGCTGTTTAGGTTGCTTATTTGGCAGATGGCGACCGGCGATAAACATTGTCATCCTTGACACCAAAATTGCAGTGCGACGTAGCCAATGACACACCCCACTGTGCCTCTCCTCCAACTTCGGCGCAGGACGATTCACCAAATGCCAAATGGGTGCAGGTGATGAATACCCCTCCTTGTACTTCACGAAAATGTCATTTCACCAGCACAATGCTCCTGTAATACATCCAGATAAAAATACACCCTAAGTCTGACAGATTCACATTTACAAACAATATGGTTTTAGTTTTAGATGTAAAATCCCCAAGGTTGCAGAGTTGAGTCTAAAGAGGAGGACAACATCTGCAGATGATTTATATTTTATTTATTTAGTCATTTCTGATTTATTTCTTGGCTTTTTTTTCCTTTGCATTCAGTTTTGCAGCCCAGAAGAGTGGAAAGGAAATGTATTAACTGAGTTTCTGCCTTAGTGTGAGGAATGACCAATGACTTATATGAGCCACGAAGCTAATGTGCATATTAATATGTAACTTACAATTATATCGGCTGACTCATCTAATATTATGATATTATTACCCCACCCCCCAAATGGGAGGCAAGGGGTATTGTTTTTGGTTTGCTTTGTTTGTTGTTTTTTTTTTGTTTCTTTGTTTGTCGCCACTCTAGGAGCAAAACTGTAGATTGGATTCATACCAAATTGAGTTTATAGATTGCCAATGACTCAGAACAGAGGTGGTTACATTTTGGGAAAAGTAGGTCAAAGTTTTCTAATGTCTAAATCTTTTTTTCTTTTTTTTTTTTTTTTCATTTACTTACGAATTTCTTATTTATTTATTTATTTTTTCATTTACTTATAAATTTCACATGTCTGTAGCAGCAAAACTATTGGTTGAATTCATACCAAATTGAATTTATAGACTGCCAGTAACACAGAAAAGATATGGTTACATTTTGGGAAAAGTAGGTCAAAGTTTATGAATTTTTAATGATTTTTTCTTCTCCCATTTACTTATAATGGGTAAAATGTCTAATGTCTATAAAAAACATCAATTTTGTTTCAATTTACTTCAAACTCATACATGTATAGAGGCAGTTGATATGCTGACATCACCACACACATTGACATGATGACATCAGCTGGATCGATGCGAAAATAAGCTACAATATGTGCGAGGGGCGGGGTTTGTTGTGCCTGGCATTTGTTAAACATTGTACTGCCTAATGTAACTTGAGTATTTGAGACTATCCTGGCTACCAACGGATGAAGGTGCAGTCTACATCACAGGTCTGACATATAGAAACAAACAACCATTCACTCTCACATTCACACCTATAGACGATTTAAACCAACTGACCTATTAACCCTTTCATGCCTAGTGGTCACTACAGTGTACAGCTATTCTACAGCTGTTCTCTTGTATATCTATGTTTTATGTTGTTTTAGTTGCATATCAGCCAACACAGTGGACGCTTATGCACCATCCCATACACTGACATTCATACAATTACTGTAACTTTGCTGTTCTTGATAAACCTGATTTGCACTAACATGTTTCAGTATAAATCAGTTGCTAATTGTTGTTAGACTGTAATTAACTATTTTCCTAATCAAAAACTTGGGCTTTTTTTTGCATATTATCTCCATGAAGTGAGTAATAACTAGTATTAGGGTACGATAAAATGTGAGTTGCATGAAAAATGTTTTTATTTTGTAGTTTTCAAACAGTATATCACTTTTTGATGATTGGTTTTAATTTTTGCTTCAAATATTAAACGCATGGTGTCCAGGTGAGTGGGCATTTTTGTAACTTCATGAAAAATAGCTTCATAAAAAAAATTTCAATCACTTTTTTTATATGCCTAAAGAGGAATAAAAACCCTCAGGAAAAAAATCTTGACTAAGGTTCTCAAAATCCATGCATGAAAGGGTTAAAGTGCGGTGGACCTGGACAGAACACATGTAAACAGAACATGCAAACTCCTGGATCGAACCCAGGACTTTCTTGCTGTGAGACGACAACATCATGCCGCCCTCAGTTCATTTATGTGAATATAAGTCGCTTAAATGTAGTGTGAATGGGAATGTCACTACCCATTACCCCATCTGTGCACATGTCTGAATCATACAGGGTTTAAGTAGTGGTAAAAAACAACAACTCCCATGAGCCAATGCTACTTTACGATGCCATCAAACAAACTATGTGCTTTGTTGTTGGTTTGCTCCAGAAATTATACGCCGTGTGTTTACTTCTTGAAGAAAAATGAGAAAAAACACAAACAATGAATCTCTCAATGTCAACACAATGTTAATGTTTTCCATAAGCTCCTGCATAAGTAGCTGCCGTACAGTAAGTTCATGTTGCAAAGTTTGTCTTCCTTCTATTGGACAGTAACTACAGTCTATTATTATAACTATGGAGGGAGTAACATCATAGAAAGGTGTAAGACTGAACAGAAAAGGGTTGCAGACTATAAAATCAAAACAATCAAGAAAAAGACCATAAAATATTCTATTAAACCAGGGGTCTCGAACTCATTTTCTTTCAGGGGTCACATTTAGCCCAGTTTGACCTCCAGTGGGCCGGACCAGTCAAATAATAAAATAATAACCTATAAATAATGACATCTCCAAATTTTTTGTAAACAAAAAATAACATTAAAGTATAAAATCCTTTACATTTTACAAACTGTCCAAACAAAAAAGGTGTGAATAACCTGAAAAAATTGAAATTTCTGAAGAAAAATAAGAAGAAATAATAGGAAAAATTTGATCAATATTTATACGTGCATCTACCAAGACACAAAACAGACAGAATATTGTTAAAATTGCACTGTTTTTCTTTAGACACTTCAGGTTGTTCATATTTGTTCAGGTTATTGATGTTTTATTATTAAAGGGTATCAGAATTTAATATTCTTTGCAGTGAATCAAAGAGAAAAAAATGGAGTTGCCATTATTTATAGGCATGATGTCATATTATTTTTTTCACATTAAACCAAGCAGAAAATTTGGAGTCATTATTTTTAGGTTATTGTGCTGTTATTTTCGAGTGTGACGCCCTTGACTGTTAATATCTTCTTCACAGTCATCCCGTGGGCCAGATTGGACCCTTTGGCGGGCTGAATTTGGCCCCCGGGCCGCATGTTTGACACCTGTGCATTAAACTAAAAGGAATTATAGAATTTTTTTATTTTTTTATTTTTTTTTTGTTTTTTTGAACTTTTTATTTATTCCACCCATATAAAACACATGGAGATGTACAAAAATCACACCAGCCTCAGTCTATAAATCACTCGATCCATATCACATTACTTTCACTCATAACTACTTATACTACGCCTTTTACATATAGGTCAAAAACACGTCAAGGTCATATATATTTTACACTGATACCAACAACATTCTTGAAATCTGACTTCTAATATTCCACCAGCACAAATAAGTGTATTTGGAAAACCAAAACAGATGCTACTGAGGAAAAAAAATAGAATAAAATAATTGAGTTACAAAAAAAAAAAAAGCAATATTAAAAACAAAAAGAGGTATTTAGAGCTCTTGTATCACTTGAATTATTGGTTTCCATCTTCTCTCAAATTTTTCTAGTTTCAGTTGTAACCTTGCAGTAGTTTTTTCCATAATAACAACCTTTTTTTACTTTGTCTATCCATTGTGTTATGTTGGGGGTGTGTGGTTTCAGCCAGTTAATTGTGATCATTTTCTTTGCTATTGCGAGTAAGACTTTCACTAAGAAGCTACAATCTCTGTCTATCAGATCTTCAGGTAATATTCCAAGTATATACAGGGTTAAATCAAAATGTAGGTCAATACCAAGAAACCTTTTTATTTCTGTTTTCACACACTTCCAAAAATCTTTGATCTGTGGGCAATCCCAAAATATATGAGTGAAGTCACCCACCATTCCGCAATTCCTCCAACATAAATCTGATGTTTTACTATATTTTGCAGTGACAAATGGAGTGTTAAAGTAACGCATCTTCACTTTCCATTCAACCTCCCTCCATGTTGGACTGTTAGTTAGTTTGTGTCCAGATTTGAACGTTTCTTCCCAATCTTCATAGAATTGGTTTTAATATTTGAACAGATAATTTAATATTTTTTTTACATTATATTGTTATGTGATTCACTAGTAGCTGATTGAAGAAGCTAAAAGTCATGTAAATGTGAAAAATGTGTCTAATAAATTAACAATGTGACACTGTTACAAATGTTGAATACATATAACATTTGCCATGTTATGAAAATATAGTACTCCAATATGGTTTTTTCTTCTGAATTATCTGAGGAGCAGCAGTTGTGTCAAATTAATGTTGTAACCGCTCATGAGTGACAGCGAGAATGTAAACCTCCTGGGCAAATGTAGTTAGAAATCCAGCAGTCTATATAAGCTTTGTGGGAAACTGACAGAGTGACAAGTTAACTGTAGCCTCTTAGGCAAGCATTCTGATAGAGTCCCTGAAGTATCAAAACGATTATGAGAGCCATGGGCTGCCACTGGAAACAAACTCACTGACACGCTGATAAAATCCCTGCCCCGTGTTTATATGCCATTTTGCAAAGAAATCAGAAAAGGTAATCATGTATGGAAGCCGAGGTTAAGAAGCAATGTAACAGTCTATTAAGTTTAATATAGATATGTCGAATAAGCATATGCAGGAAGACATTAGCATAAATCTTGGTTACACACGAATGGTGCAGTGCACTCTATTCTCTCTCCACAGTCAGGTCTAATGACAAATACTGTGAATGAGCCGTGCCTGGCTGCCGACCGCTCACTTGAGCTCTCAATTAGCCCCTTTACAGCTAAGTCTGTCCCACCAGACCCTTCCCAGCATCAGAATTACTCAGACTTCCTTAAATGAAACCGAATGAAAACACATTCAGGTGACGGTGGTTAATAGGTGACATCTCGTAGTGTTTTAAAATCTATTACCACTCGACATCGGTGCTAATTTAGAAATGCCTAAAAGTGACTTGAGCCACGACGGCCACATAAAAGGTCATGTGGGTCCACCGCCAATTTACATTTTTAGCTGTCGAGCAGAGGCTGTGACTAACACTGATTCATCGTGGACAAGTTTAGCGTCTTGCTCAAGGGTACTTCAGAAAGACACGTAATTCTTATTTTGTACTATGGACACATGAGAAAAAATGTGAGTTGAAAGTTAGTGGGATTCTGAAGCTCATTTGTTTTGGAGATTGGTATTAGTATTCTTTTAAATTTTTATACATATATGCATTTAAAATGTATACAGTATTTTAGGCTACGTTTATATTTTGCGAGGTGTGTTTTTATTCATTTTTTTATAAACTGACACTGTGGTGAGCCGAGCACCGATATTTCGTTTAATAAGGTACTGATGGTGCATTTATTGAATGATAATAAAGGAAGTCTGAAGTCTGATATCAAAATAAAAAAAATGGATTTGACTGATTGAATTAATAGATTCAAGGTTTAATCATCTTACATGAACATAGATTTCGATCCCGCCTCTTGTGCCAAACTTCAGTTATTTTAATATGTTATATACTGGCTTTACATGTATGACCAAGGTATTTATCTCCACATTTAAACACTTTCAATGACTGCTTTACAGATGCATATATGCATACAGCCTCCTCGACTGTTATAATTATCACTACAGACTAGTTATTCTTTGGTTTACAGGAATGTTATGGTGATTCCATCAGGTTTTGCTAATGTATTTAGCTCTTATTAACAAGTATGAGCATGGACACTGTTGCCCATAAAATTGGAATAATTATGTTTTCAGACACTTTCCTCTTTTTATTCCTATTTATACACATCAGTATTCACCTTTGACCCAGTGTAATGATTACATATTAAGTCCTAGTTACACATTAGCAAGAATAAATCATATTTTCACAATCATTTCATGAGAAGAGGTATTTCATTCCAACTTTATGGGCAACAATGTAGCACAATGTATATTATTGTATGTAATGTGTTAATGCAAATACTATAAATAATTTGTTTTTCACTGTTTTGTTTGGTCCATTTTCTGGTCAGTAGTTATTAGTGGTAATGTAGTGAGAAAGTTATTGAGAAGAAATTACGATAATAATATGGATGTGTACATCAAGTTCACATTATAAGATTTCGGAGTGCATGAAAAACTGTGATAGCCTCAAAATTTCTTGGATAAATGAGAAATATTTAAAAAATACAACTCATTACTGAAATATTTTAATTGTTTATAAAATCCCTTAACTTAATCTTTGCCATCCATGGTTAGATTACCCCAAAAACCAAGCAAAATATGAACATTCTTTGAAACTCTTTATGATTTTCTGGTCAGTAGTTATTGGTGGTAATGTAGTGAGAAAGTTATTGAGAAGAAATAACGATAATAATATGGATGTAGACATCAAGTTCACATTATAAGACTTCAGAGTGTATAAAACTGCGATATCCTCAAAATACTGAGGATAAATTTGAAATATTTAAGAAATGCAACTCAATACTGAAATATTTTAATTGTTTATAAAATCCCTTAATTTAATCTTTGCCATCCTTGGTTAGATTACCCCAAAAAAACAAGCAAAATATGAACATTCTTTGAAACTCTCTATTATTTTCTGGTGTGTTTTTATTGGTGGTATTGTAGTGACAAAGTTATTGAGAAGAAATAACGATAATAATATGGATGTAGACATCAAGTTCACATTATAAGACTTCTGACTGTATAAAAAACTGCGATATCCTCAAAATATCAATGATAAATGGGAATTATTTTGGTAAGAAATACAACTCATAACTTAAATATTTTATCTGTTTATGAATCCCTTAACTTAATCTTTGCCATCCTTGGTTAGATTGCCCAATAAAACCAAGCAAAATATGAACATTCTTTGAAACTCTATTATTTTCTGGTCAGTAGTTGTTGGTGGTAATGTAGTGAGAAAGTTATTGAGAAGAAATAACAATAATAAAATGGATGTAGACATTAAGTTCACATTATAAGACTTCTGATAGTATAAAAACTGTGATATCCTCAAAATTTCAAGGATCAGTGGGAAATATTCAAGAAATGCAACTCATTACTGAAATATTTTAATTATTTATAAAATCCCTTAACTTAAACTTTGCCATCCTTGGTTAGATTGCCCAAAAAAAACATGCCAAATATGAACATTCTTTGAAACTCTCTATTATTCTCAGTGTCAAAAATGACAGTCACCAGAAAACTGCTCCAAACATTCTTATAAAAGTGATCTGTCACGTGATAGAAAAGCTATACTCAGTTGAGTTGGTGCTCAGTGTAGCGCCTTCGGGGGCTAATTGGATTGGTGTTTAGCAAGACCTGCAGATGAGCCAGAGATTACTTTCATGCATAAAATAGTCTTTGTTTTCCTCGGTTGTCTTGTCTCTCCCTTCCTTCATGGGTTGTATTTCCCGCCGCCTCCCCCATCTGCATAGGCCATCGAAGGAGTCATGTAAGCATACCTTTGTCCCTGCATGGGAGGAAGAAGAAATGATCTGGTATTAAATTTCAATAACACGTTTTCCCAGGTCCTCCAGAGTACAAGCAATCAAGGGTTAAATTGGATCTGTAACGTATGCTCGGTGACCCACAAATCGCTTACCCATCAAACAGACTCATTACGAGCCGGCAAGCAGATGAGTGTTTGTGAGCCTTGCCTCTGAGCGGTGGGGATTGTGTGTATTACCGCTAACACGGCTGAGGTATTTAAATTTTGATTTTTTCGTAATGGGTTTTGACATGTTTCATTTCCTCTGGGGGAAGCGCTCGAGACCTCCGAAAGTAAATGTTGCTAAAAAGTCATCAAGGCAGAATATTAAAATGCCATCAAATAAGAATTTCACTAATGCGATGGGGCTTGGGCTTCAGGTACTCAGGGCCGGGGTCAGAGGGGCTTGGTTCTGGGAGAAACACTATTTGTTCCCCTTGGCTGCCTTCTTTCCCTCTTAAATAAATTATTAAACTACTTCAGCCCTCCTCCTCCTCCTCCTCCTTCTCCTTCTCCTCCTTCTTCTCTGCTTGTCCACCTCTTGTGCCTCTCAGAGCTAAACCCACGCTTTTGAAATGAAAGGCCAAGCAGAGGAGGAACTGGTAAAGCACCAAAATAGCACATCTTTGGCTGAAACGAGATTAGCCGAACATACGTATCTGCAATTTTCCCCTCTCGTTGTAACGCCTTGCACAGGAAAACGGTAATAATTTGAAGTGAGAGCTGTCTCCGACCTCGCACAAGTGCATTTTTACATCTTCAAATTGTGATCAGTGGATGTGATTTTTTTAATAGTATACGAGCAGAGCTGTCTGTTGTTTTTTTCCCCTACTTTTATCTCTGAGGTTTAAAGCGTTGGATTGCGGGTAGTTTTTGTATTCCGTGGGTACTCCTTTTGAGGCCATTACCAAGCTGACAACCCACCAGCTGTCACTAATTGCCCACTAATGGGGTTTGGTGGTCTGATGGTTTGTCTGTGAGGGGCGTTCCAATCCTACACTGGAGGTCCTTCTGGCTCGCCAAATCAAAGGGGACACATTTAAAAAAGCATGTCATGTTATCCTGTTATATTACCTCAAACTGCACATCTCCAATAACGGCTAACCTACAGGGTAATATATTTGGAGACGGATTTCTCCGCATGTAATTAATCACCGATTATTTAATATTCACCTGACATTACCTTGCATTGTTTAAAAAAAAAAAAAAAAAAAAAAACATGGCAAAGATTGCTTTGTTGGTGGCAACAGCAATTATCATGCATGATATTTCCTATTCCTTGTCATTGAAATCTTTGCAGGAGACAAGAGGGGCTCGTGTCTGCCCTCTGCATCAGCCAGCCTGCTAATAGATGTGAGAAGGTCATCTGGCATTAGTGGCAGAAGTACGTTAGCATTTGTGCTGAGCGTCTCTTGCCAGACTGTGCGCATGTTTGAAGGCGCTTGGACAAGCAGGCCCTTTCATGGTGATGAATGGCTTTTTTCAAGCGTTCTGCTCCCTAGTTATGAGAAGGGTGACCTGGTCATTGGACGACTTTATGAAGCTATAAAAAATGTATGTCAGTCTGCAGTCTCTAATGCCATCCCTAAACGGGGGAAGGGGGGCAGGGGTAGCTGGAATGGTAAAAAGGCCATTTACCGTCACTCTAAATAGCTCTCTGACTGCCCTTCTCCACTTATCTGACAATGTCCTTGTCGTCAGGACAATTTTTTATTCTCTTTTTATTTTTCCCCCTTTTTTATAGGTTGCATTTGAAGAAAAGCCAGTATTTCTTACAGTTAGTACAGTTTACTCATGCGTTTTCAGTGTTGCTACAGTGCTGTCAGGTGATCTAATGTCATGTACGTTATTCAGAATACATATCGTCACCTTCCTCAAATAACCGCCTAAGTATTTTTCTTTTTGTGTGTCAGATTTTTCAGGAAACACATATAACTTGACCAGAAATTGAGGATTTGAGGATTTATGATTTAAGCAAAGAAGTCATTTGTGTCAAAAATTACAATTATTTTAGGAAGGTGCTATACACATGTACTGTGCTAAAATTATACCGTGCTGTGGGTGATGTAACACAGATTTTATGGTAGACTACCATGAAGATCAGGGCTTTCCATGTTCAAGGATCCAAGACTTTTCTCATCCACATGTGACATGGCTGGATGCCATTAATCACAAATGTCTCCTTTTTAATAAATATGCAAATGTATATTAGCCAAATGGTGTTACAGCGTTTGTGTCATTAATAAATTATGAGCTTCTTTGTTGGATATCTATGGCACTGAGACACAAACTTCACACTAGCAAACAACCATGAGCATGAAGCGAAGATGGTCTTGAAATAGATTATGTGTCTGATCACATGTATGACAAGATCAATAAAGTATACTGTCCTTAAGCCATATGTAAGAAAAGCACCTTCTAAAACACACTATAATCTATTGATAATGCAGTTTAGTGCAACTAGAATAAAAAAAAAACCAGCTCATTAATGTACTGTAGTTACACTTATTGATTTTCAATTCAGTTCAGTTTGATCTGATTCCTAAAGTTTCAGCTACATAGATATGATACACTACATACACTATAAATACACTAAACAAAAAACTAAAATGAGACAAATATGTTACAAATATACACCAGATTAATGGCCACCATTTCATTTCAATCTAGTGTCTTGAAGTAGATAAAAACAATGCAAATTCTGTTGCAAATTAGCATTTGCTAAACACACTATGATACGTGTATGTGATTTTGGTTCTCAGTTTGTCCATGTACATATATGTGTCCCTATCATATTAATCATAACTCAGTAAGAATAGTGAACAACATTTTTAGAATGTTACTACACAACTAATGCAAAAATATGATATTCAGTGAGAATAATCACCAACATACTGTAAGTATCTGTTAAAATAATGAGTATAACTTGTCAAAATTAATTGGAAAATCATTTCTTTTATGTAACATTTCAACTGAGGCAGTTCATAGTGACTTTAGATAAATAGTGCTATAATACTTTTCTGTTCAAGAGCATTTAAAAGGAACATTTTCTTCTGCGCTAAGTATCATGTAGAGACAACTGGCCTTGAATGGAAGTCAATAAACATGAATAAAACTGCATCTGACAATAAAATCCACTGAAAAATAAAGGTTCTAATGTGACCTTAATATTATGTCCAGCTTTAATTGGACTTTGTTGCTCCATCTTAAATAGTCCAATATGCAAAACTCAATTAGGTAACTTTCATTTAGAAATACATAAAAATGGGGTAGTTTAATATTTTATTGTTTTGTTTTTTTGCATGGCAGGGTCAGTTCCATTCCTTTATAATACACCCTTTGTTATTTGTTTGGTCAATTCTAAAACTGAGCACTGCTTATACATATTTTTTTCTGACAAACCTATTTTTCTCTATACAATTTGTAAGAAAAAGAATCATACTTGTAAGCAATTCCACCATGTTTTAAGGTGCACCTGTTGAAGTATTTAGATTGTTAAGTCCTTAGACCTCTGGTATCTGAAATATAACAGAATTCCCAGGGAGATTAGGAATAAAGGTATTTTTCCATTATCAGAGTAAAGAGGCAAAAGTGTGATGTGGGGGGCTGAACTGCCTGACTCTGTCTCTTGGTGAGCAATCAATCATGGGCCTCTCTGCAGTCTCTTTGATCTGAAAACAGCTGTAATCTGTGGTCATTGTTGCTAGAGTAGATTGTTTGCCAAACTATTACCATAACTGTCAGTCCAAATCAGAGAAATAATCTCATGGCTCTGGACAGATGTGGTTCCTCTGCATTATTGATATGGTCATCTGAGAGAGAGGGGGAATTATAAAACATAGTTCTATTTACAAAGGGAGATTGGCTTGGTCCTTGAGAGTGAGTGAGTGGGACAGGCACCTCTAGAAAGTGAGATATAGCCAAGTTCAGGAGGAAAAAACAAATTTCCTTGCTCTTTTAGGGTCAGCTCACCCCATGGGTCTACTTCCTCCCTGAAAATGAGTCACCAGAATACACAATGGACTGATTTCTGAGCAGTGCCTCCACATGCACCCATACATAGACATTAGAATACATTAGATTTTTTTTTTTTTTTTTTTCACATAGGGTTGCATGACCCTTGTGACAAGGTAAGGTTTTGTATTTACTGAAATTTTCGTAGCTTAGCATAAATATTCACAAGCGTTTGGTTTCTGTATGCAGCGTTTTTGTCTAAGTAAATGAAATGCAGAAGTGTGACAAAAGAAAAAAAGCAGCCTTTAGCGCAACATTGAATGTTTCCATTAGTGCACATTGTTGTGCCTTGTGGAAAGGTTATGAACCAGAGCAGCCAATGCATGTTTATTTAGCAGCCCTGCCAACTCAGTGAGGCTGGGTAAGTTTCAGTCAGTGAGTGTGGCCAATGAAAAAAATCCCACATCTTGAAATTGCAATGCCTTAACAGTAAGAGGAAGTGTGAGGTTACCGGTGTCAGCATTCAGACACAATATGCCCGAAGGTGGCTCAAAGAAAGAAAAAGAAAGTCTTTGTTTAGACTTTTCTTTGATATTGCACATATAAAATAAGTTACGGTGAAGCAATAATATACCCGTAGTTTCCCTTTCTCTTTCTTCCTTTTTTTTTTTTTTTTTTTTTTTTTTTACTGGAGCCCAAATCACAAAATCGTCGGAGTACCATTTGCCAGACTTTCCTTTGTGGAAACATGTGGCCCTTGTTGGCAAAGGGCAAAATTTGGCAGCATCCTGAGAAACCGATTACAAGTACTGGCATATGGAAGAACAAATAGTTCCTCATTCAGTGCATCAGGTCTGTGCCATCTTCATGGACTAAAGGAGAGACATGATGGATGGAAGGATGGAAGTGTGCACTGGGCTGGGGCCAGGTTACTGATGTGTACCGAAAGAGTACTGCATGACCCGACTGCCTGGAGTAAATGTCCTTTGACTAAACTATTAGTTTATTAAAATGCGCTAAATGACTTGTTGTTTTCTTGTTTTTCACCAAGATTATTTGTAACAAAATGTCTTTCCATATTCAGGATTGAAATGATTTGGTTTAAAGGGATGGATTCATTTAATAATATGTTGACAGAATGACAGGTTGAATTCAGATGAGCAACAGAAAAAAAAAGAGCAATTTGAAGAAAAATATTTATTTGCATGACTAAAGGAAAACATGTAAATTGGTCAAATTTTAAATGCTGCATTTCTCCAACGAGAAAATCTAACCGTGCAACATGACTCTGTCTGGTCTGTTGACGTTAGAATGCTCTGTACATGTACCGTGTGCTGAGAGTCAAAGTTACTACAGTATCAAATATATACACTATTATCCAAGCTACACTTTAATAAAAAGAAAAACTATCTTGGTTTAAGTGTCATCTGTTGTTAATATTGGGAAGGTTACTGTTAAAATGTAATAGATTGTGGATTACTAGCTACCTTTAGATCCTTTCCACTGTTTTGAATGACACCTCTCTGTTTTGAATACAGTAAAATCCATGTAAATATGTTATAAATCCATTCCTTGACTGTTAAAACTCATCTAAAATTGGGATTCGTGTTTCTTTGGAAGGAGTGGATTTGACTTGAGAGTTGATACCGACGGTTCTATCATCAGACTGAGTACGAATACCCATTAAATATGAGAGATTTAGAAAAGCAGTGGAAATATCCTCTGAGCTCTGGGGCATCTTCCAGATCAGCAAAATAGTGATCACATTGATAGATGGTGTCATGCAGGATTTGAGTCGTTTCCTTGATTTGCATTTAACAAAAATGTCAAAAAGTGCCCCATTTCACAATGGTGAAAAAATAATAAAGTATTATAAAACTCATTACAAGTCAATTAGAAGTTATTCGATTACTATTAAACTTTTTTTTTTTTTTTTTTGGAATGGTTCAGTATAACTCAACTAAACATTGAAACACATTTAAACATAATGACCATCACAAATAAGGATTTTTTTAAATGAACAATTACATTTGGGTACAACTTTACTTACTCTTTTGATTAGTACCTGTAATGGTTTGCAGTTACATTACTTGTGTGGTTCAGTCATGATAATTGAGTCTAGAATTGCAATAGTGACTCATTCGCTCTTATAATGGATAATAAATTAGTATCTGCAAGATTTTCAAAGAATAAAAAGGGACAGGTATGAAGTATTGAACACATTTGTAGTGAGGAAAATAAACATCAGGCCTACATAAAAATGCAAATGAAATTGTGGTTTAAACTAATTTAAAGTGAGGTTAAATGAATGAAAATCAGCTTTATTTTACTAATTTGTGACACTACAGCACATCAGCCCTGCTTCGGTTCACAGGATTTACACTTTATGTTTGTAAATGTGTCTTAGATGATCATTTGAATATCACTGTTGTTAGAATCTATAGAAATGATGCCTCTGTATTACAGTGTACATGTAGGATTAGTAAATGAAATGTACAGTTGCGGAACAAATTATTAGACCACCCTTGTTTTTTTCACTTTCTTGTTCATTTTAGTGTCTGGTACAACTAAAGGTACGTTTTTTGGACAAATATAATGATCACAACAAAAATAGCTGATAAGAGTTTAATTTCAGAGCTGATATCTTGCCATTTTCCATGTTTTCTTGATAATAACCAAAATCACTTCAGTTCTTACATCAATAGCTATGGTATTGTACTGACAAAAACAGTGCTTTTAGACATTCCATGTTTTCTTTTCTGTCTGTTTTAGTCACATGATACACACAGGAGTTAGTATTTGATTGCATAACCATTGTTTTTGATGACTTTTAATGGTCTAATAATTTTTTTTCCACGACTGTAGACACTTATAATGCTCTCCAGAAACAAACCCAGTTGTTCTTTCATACAAAAATTGTCCTTATTGTCCTTATTGATGTTTACATTTCTTTATGGCTGTAACAATACAGACACCACTCAGTGACAGAGGTACTGTGACCTCCTTCGATCCATAATTTACACCTGTTAGTTGACTCCCCCGTCATTTGTGAGTATACTCAGGCTTAAAGGTTAACAAAAGAGAAACAGGGCAAGCTCTGCTGCCGCTACAACGGATCAATGTCAAGTAAATAACCTTTTCTACCTTATTTCCTGACTCGTATTGATCTCTTTCTCTGCTTTCCCCGTCTGCCTTCTGCACTCTGGTCCTTCACATGCCACCTCCCGCTCCCCTTCACGTCTCCTCCACCTTACTCGGCTCTGTTGTAAGATTTAAGTGCAAAGCAGCCACAGAATGGCTTTAAGACAGCTTTCATCAGCATTGCAAATCAATGAAACAACCTTTTAAGCAAATATAAATTGTTTAGCCATTAAACATCGAATCAGCAGCAGGAATGCATTTAAACATTGTGCATATCGCATATTTTTACACTAAACTGTCTGCATGTGTGGCAACCTATGCATGTGTGAACACTATTGTCACTTGGCATTTAAAGCAGTGCACCCCCCCCCCCCCCAAAAAAAAAAAAAAAAAAAAAAACAGCCTGGTTTGCTGGTTTGACTTGAATGTCAACAGGGAACAGGGGAGGAGGATTTTAATTTAGTCACACTTGTAAATATGCTACTTACTCTAATGTGTTTTAATTCAAAGAACTGGGGAATCAAATTAAAGTCCTGAACCACTCCGACTAATCAATAAACAAACTGCAATAGATTATTAAAGTGATTCATCAAGAAAAAAAAGAAAAGAAAGAAATATATAAAAATGTGTTGTTTTTTTTTTTTTTCTTAGAGTACATGCAATTCTAAGTATGTTGTTGATCCACTACGTCCGATGCAGACCATAATAAACAACATATGTATATTTTCAGAGCCATACCATGTTCAAATAATTAGTAGCAAATAAGAGAATTTAATCGTAAAATTAAGAGTTTGTCCTATGGATGTATGAATGGTTTCCAACAATAGAAATATTAAACTTAATATCAGGAAAGTAAAACTAGTAGACTTTTACTGTTAGTGTTTAAAGTATCTACACTTTTGGTCTGTGTATCAGCAAAAATGTGCAATGTAATCTGTATCACAATACAAGGGTTATAATTCAATATATTTCAATACTGTTATCAGGGAGATATATTAGAAAAATACAAAGTATTAGTATTGTATTAGTTTGGGACCCACATATACCTTTGATCCTTAAATTGTGACCTACAGGGCTTGGACAAAATAATGGAAACACCTTCTATGATGCCACAATGTTAGGTGTTTCCATTATTTTGTCCAACCCCTGTACTTTTATAGAATTCAATCCAAGGAAGGATTTATTCTCCAACAACAGCCCCACAAGCACATTGAACATACACACACACACACACACACACACACACACACACACACACACACACACACACACACACATTGAAATAAACTGAGTGAACGTCACAACTGACCCATGAAAATGAAAGAAATGAACATTAGTACAAAATGTGATCAAACCACAAAACAGTGTTTTAACTTTTGAAGAAACAAGATTGTAAATGACGTTTATGTGTAATGGTTTTGGGTTTCAGTCCCTTTATATCATGAGTTCACCTGAATCTATATTTAATTCCATAATATTTTCTAATATGAACAATAATGCAAACTTAACCTGATGCCTTTCAGTCAATTTACTGTCAAAATAAAAGCACAATGTCATTCAGAGTATGTAATCCACTTTCCCACCAGTTCAGAAATCTGGGTATAAAGAAAACGCACCATATGCATACAGTACACTTTGAGTAAAACAAAAAGTTAGTTAAATGGTTGAAGAAAAACTAAAACACTGTCTGGATGGTTGATGTTTTAAACTCAAAAACAAAATATCTACCATGAATCTTAAAATATTATCTATTCTATTCTATTCTATTCTATTCTATTCTATTCTATTCTATTCTATTCTATTCTATTCTATTCTATTCTATTCTATTCTAGCATCTACTGATCTAAAATGTATAATATCTTCTGAACCACTAAACATATCAATACATGTAAATAATTGGTGTAAAATATAGTTATTTATCTTTTCATGGTCATCAAATATGACCCATTTGGACGTTCAGAGGCTCTGTAGTTACCATGGAAACACCGTCATCTTCTACAACGTTGATTCACCAGTAAAACCCGTACAGTTGGATCAATGACAGTGGATGGAGATCACTTTGCTTTGTGTGTTTGTTTGTTAGCAAGATAACTCAAAAAGTTATGGACGGATTTTCAGGAAATTTTCAGGAAATGTTGATTCTGGCACAAGGAACAAATGATTAAATTTTGGTGGTGATGGGGGGGGCGTTGGCATCCTTCTTGGCGGAGGTCTGCGCTCTCTGAGTGCTTTTCTTGTTTACATTAAGTTATTGATATCTTTATTGGAAAAAGTCACTTTTTCTTCAGTTTTCTCTGTTTCTGATATAATAACCCTCAACTTCAATCTGAAGTTTTATAAATATCTGGGTGACATGTAGAGCTGCAACCGATTAATCGACTAGGTGCTTGAAGTCGATGCAAAAAGTCCCGATTCGATTAATCGACTCGAATTGATTGAAGGGAGAGATTCTATTGCAGTTTTCCTGAACTGAAGCTTCTTTGCGCGTCACAATAAACGTCCGTGTGAAACACAACAGTGGAACCAATGTTTAACACGAGAAATGAAGGAAACAAAGCTTTGATTCAGGAGAATTGTGGTTGAATTAATTTTTTGGATCACTTTGAGTCGATTAATGGTTTGTAGCTCTAGTGATCTGTAAATTAAATATAGGAAAATGCTTGATTTTCACTGAAAACAAGGCCGAATACAAAGGATAATATAGTAAATTGCGATAAATCACTTAAAGGGTCATATTTTGCTAAACCCACTTTTATTAGTCTTTGGTACATTTATTTGTGTATTTGGACCCAAACAGTTCATAATTTGAGTATTTGAACCCTCCAGGTGCTGCAACGCTATCTTTATATTCATTCCAGCAAAAAGTGAGTGGATTTCTAAACGCTGTTTTAATTCCTTCTTACTTTGTTATGTTTTATAACTAGTTACGTCACGACATTTACACATATAAGGTCAAGACTTTCAATGAACATTTCTCTGAGTATGACATAATTGTTTGTCAGCAGCTTCGGTTGTAGTCCATACTGAAAATATGTCCAAACTTCGAGCCGATTACCTAAATGTTCAGTTGTTGGTTGTATTAACAAACACAAGTGGCTGAACGGGGCAGCACAGTCAACAACCTGGAGGGGGTGGGCTCATGTGCATTTAAAGGGCCAGTGCTCAAAACAACCTTTTTTGTGTCATTACTCAAAAATATTGTTGAAGATGAACCTGTGGAGTTGAATTAATGAAGAATTCAGACCCAAGCATAGCATTTACAGTTTATGTAGACCACAGGGAAATGTTTTAAAATGCATAATTCCATTTAAAAAAGCGAAATATCACTGCTTTAACATAAAAATGCAAGTAAAAATACACACTTGAAAGGAAAATTAAGTTAAGAATGGGGAATGTGTATAGAAATATCACTTCTTTAAGAAAGGTTAAATCTGCAGAAAAAATTCATTTACGAACTGCCATAAAAGTAGCACTGGGTCTTTATGGGTTAAGAATGCCATGGTATTACTAATATTCGAAAGAAGCAGAAACAACTTGTAGGCTTGGTACAAAAGGTGCAAAAGCATAGTGTAGAAAAACCAATGTTTAGGAGATTAACCTGAACGTGTATTTTCTTTATAAATTTGTGATAACGGTAGATTGAAATCCTCACTACTGCATGTCTGGGTCTTAATCCTTCATGGAATTTTGTCTTCAGATGAACTTGTAAACACTGTTGTGTTCATCTGTGGCCCATTGATTTTTTTCTTTTCTTTTTTTTCTTTTTTTTTTTTTTTTACACATAACAACAGGGGACAGTGAAACAGAGGTTGAACAGCAGTATACATGTTCATGTCCTTGTGCTACAAAAGCTCTGAATTTTCCTCTGGGGACAAAAACCTGTAACTTGTGTGAGAATTTCAGGAATCACATTTATCCATTCTATTGGTCGATTCCGAGCATATTCAGTTATAATAACGTCTGAAAAAAACCTCTGAATGCTTCTTCTAGAGATTAACCACCAAGAGTCCAGTAATAAAGAGCACCTGCTGGTCACATGAGACTGAGGACATTACTGGTGTTGAGTTGTATGCGTAACCTCAGTAATGTGATATGATCCTGGTGACATAACATCAGAAAGACCACCAAAGTTGCCATTCTTCACAGTCAACCTAAAGCCATCACTGGTATTCTGTAAGTCTCATGATTCACTATCAAAACATGTGTCTAAATGTGTTGGTGTTAATGTCGTGCAATTACATGCTGCATTCATGTCCGTGTAATTAATGAGTAGGTTAGCGAAATCATCACTTGATGTTAATATACCTCAAGAGAAATCATCTAGTAAATCATGTTTTTATCCAACAAATGAAAAAAGAAACCTCCTTTGCTTTTAACTCCTGGGTTTGCTTATAAAAAAAAAAAAAAAGGTCAATTTATCTTTGAATATAGCCACCGCTTAAGTAAAAATCAATAAGGACTTAATTTATATAGACTGTTTTCTCTTAATCAGCAAATGTAGCAATACATGCACTTTTACTCGCATAGCCACATAATTCTGGTGATAATGTGATCAAATATGATGTAATTTTTATGCATTAACGCCTCACTTTATTTCCTTAATGTGGATTCTGCTTTACACGGCTCTCCTTATAAAAATAATCCAGTAATGACATACATTCAGCATTAAGACTAATAAGGGAAAATAATATGTCGATAAGTGGAAAGTTTAGTTTCAAGTATGTAAGAAGTTGTTGCAGTTTTTAGATGAAAGGGTTGCATATGTGCCTGAATTGCATGTCTACAAGTGCATAAAGATTTAGTAGGATTGTTAGACTTTTATGCTGAGCTATATGCTTTGGAGTAGAGTATATAGGAGGTCGCTGCAGATTTGAGAATAAATAGAAAGGCTTGCGTATGTAGCTGAATTGTGTCGACAAATATGTAAAGATTATGACTAATTTTATATCGAACCCACTTTGATGAAATCTATGTGTATGTATATGCTGCATCAGATGAAGTTAATGTACTTTTAAAGGGGTCAATTTTTTGCTAAACCCACTTTTATTAGTCTTTGGTACATTTATTTGTGTATTTGTACACAATTTTCTACAGCCTGTTTCAATTCCTTCTTACTTTGTTACATTTTATAACTAGTTATGTCACGACATTGGCACATATAAGGTCAAGACATCTGATACATTTCTCCGATTAGGACATAATTTGACCTTTCTGGTGTCATTACTCAAAAACAGGGTTGAAGATGGACCTGTGGAGTTGAATTAATGAAGAATTCAGACCTAAGCATAGCATTTACGGCTTATGTAGACCACAGGGAAATGTTTTAAAATGCATAATTCCATTTTAAAAAAGCCAAATATCACTCTTTTAACATAAAAATGCAAGTAAAAATACACATTTGAAAGGAAAATTAAGTTAAGAATGGGGAATGTGTGTGATATGCAAGGATCACTATGCTTTAAGAAAACAGTGTCATAAGTTTAACCCATAAAGACCAAACAGCTAAACCGTTTAATACCTCTTGATCCACTAATCCTATCAATAGATGTAAATAATTGGTGTAAAATGCAGTTTGTCATCTTCAGATATCAGATATGACCCATTTGGACGTTCAAAGTCTACGTAGTGAACGTGCAAACACTGTCATCTTCTACAACATTGATTCACCAGTAAAACCCATGGAACTGGATCAGTGACAGTGGATGGAGACACTTGTTTTATGTTCAAATGATGATATATTCTGTTGAAAAAGTCACTTTTTCTTCAGTTTTCTTTGTTTCTGATATAATAAAACACAACTTTAATCTGAGCTTTTATGAGCATCTATATGATCAGTGAATTAAATATAGGAAAATATGTGATTTATACAAAAAATAAATAAATACAGTGGATGATATTATAATAAATGGTGATAAATCAATTAGGAATGAATAAACAGATAAAAAATAATAATAATTTGGGAACTGCAACCAAATGTATATATGACAGAAACAAACCCACTGTGCTATGTTAAACATCAGTGTATCGTATTTTATCTTTGTACAAGTTCTGTTTCTGTCTAATTATTGGCCTTTATAACAACATCTAGCTTCCTGAACAACTATTCTTTTGGCAAATATAGCCCTCATGCATTTTAGTAGTCTGTACTCAATTTTTCTCTGTTTTATATACTTGGTGAAGTAGTGCTGTTGTTCACCGGTTTTAGCTGAAGAACCTTTCTGCTAAGTGAAACCAGGCCCTCGGGTTTAAAAAAAAATAGAAAAAGAAGTTCTCTGTGGTCCAAGGTCAGTGACCTGCTCTGTAGCTGTCTCTATTCCACCTCAGGGCACCTGCTAATGTCAGCCCTCTTTTAGATTCCCCAAATCGTGGCTTGCCACTGGTTATTTTCAGCCGCGATAAGTGATCCCAGTGACCCCAGAGGTCTGACACACTGCTTTTTTTTAGCTAGAAGTCAAATGCCATAGCATTGCCTCCGGATCAAAGCCTTCAAAGTCAAACTCTACTTAGGCATCCATTGAAATAAGAGCTCCAAGCTCAGTTAAGTGTGTAGAGCCAGACCAAGCTCATGGCTTGACTTTTACTCACACTACAGCCAAGTGATGGCCGATATACACACTATATGTTTTTCTTTTTTCTTTTTATACACTCAGCCCAATGCACTTATGGACTAGATGTGTCAGACTTCAACAGACTGATGTGGAAACTGTTGGCTGTGGTGTTAATCACTTTGATTTCCAATACATTCTTTTAATCATGCTGACACAGTACAATACCTGTTTTTTTACACTTTAGAAAATATGACATGGATGTTTATAAATTATTGAAGGGAGACGGGGGATAGATATTGTACTCTGTTCCTTCCATTCTCTCACCTAGTCCTGGTTGTGTCCACTTCCTTTTCCTGTTCCCGACATTGCTGTACAACTCCTCCCCCACCTGACAGGATGCAGAGTCTGGCCTCTCAGCAGATAATGTGACGCACACGTGTGCTAACGGAAGACGAGGCCATGAGCCACAAAGGTCCACTTCGGGTCCCGGATTATGATAACATCAGGAAGCTCAGAAAGGAAGAGGTGTCTGCAGGAAGTTGGCAGTCCTGTGAAGGTCTCCGAGAGAATCACACTTATCTTTCTGAGAAGCCTGGGTGTCACCCCGACTCTAACATGATATTGGTGATGAATGGGTGACATGGGGTTCTTCATAGTTGCCATAATAGACATGTATACAGTTCATTGCTTAGCTGCTGCAACATTCTTGTCAGAAGTTGTCTGAACTTTAGGTAGCTGTGTGGCTGACTTGCCCTTGGTTTCTGCAGTTAAGTTGTTGTGGTGCTAAAATGAAATATGACAATTCTTCTTAAATCATTGACAGAAACAGACCCAGACAAGACAATTTAAAGGAGCCTCCTTTAAGTGCACTAAAACTGCAGAAATTTCTGTCCTTCAAGGCATATTCCCAATGGAGAGAGCTCAAAATAAATGTTAAGGTTGGAAAGTCCAGATGGTCTTTAAGACTATATCCCCCTCCTCCATAAGCACTGGTGATTTATGAGATTCTCTAATGGTATCTCTGTTCAGATCTGGCTTTCTTTCACCCCGCTCTCCTCTGACGCTTTAAACTCATCAGGTTCTCTCAGCCCTGTCGTTAATCCTGAAGTACAAAGGAAGGTATGGCTGTAGAAAATTAGGGATTTTTCCTCCTCCCTTTTTCCTCTGTACTGAAACTCCTGCTGTCTGATGAATGATAAACTGATGAGCAGACTTAATCCAGGAGAACTGGCCCCCGCTGCTTCACTTTACATTCCCCAAACAGATGTAGACCTTGGTGAATTTGCCATGAAATTGGGAGCTGGTTGGGTGAAGAATTCCTCACATGACGCTGCACTGACTGAGCATGTACAGTGGACCCCCATGCCTGCAGTGACATTCCTCGGTTTTGTTATAGAGCGAGTGGGTGGGCTGTGGGAGCTCATATGTCAGCCACACTAAATTCATATAAATGTTTTGTGTATGTTGATACTACCTACACAGTTTACCCGACGCACACTAGGGCATGTGCGACCGAGCATCCCAGAGGACTTTAGCAATTATATGTGACCCTCAGCGGGTAATGTGGTAACACGGCAGCGCCTCAGCCTCCCTTTCTGAAAACAACACAGTTTATATCATATATGCCAACAGAGTAGTTCCAATGTCACAAAGTTATTTAGGAGGGGGAAAAAATACATTTTGCGGTTGTCGTTTCAGGCTTGTGTGTTCACAGGATAGAAACGCTCTTAAGCATAGCATCAGTTAGTGTTTCAGTCTTCCTGTGGTCTCAGCACCAGCATGGTACTTTAGCCCCCGGCTGTACATATGACGGTTTATTATGATCTCTATGACAGTGCATACACCCCTGGGGGATTCATGCAGTCACGAACGAACACACACTCGCTGTCTGCGCCATCACTTCACTGACGGCTTATTTTACTCACATTTCAGTGATTCTTAAAAAATGATTTCTCTTGCCTTTTGGAACTCTGTCTCCCCCTTGGTGCAGTCTTAATATACAAATATATACATACTGTACACACATAGATCCATTGATGAACAAGGCATTGTGGTGCACAACAAATCTGATCACAGTATTTGGTTTAGGGTTTATTCTACTGCTATATATAATACGCCTAACACATTTAACATGCACAGTTGATGACAACCTTGATTAATAACATAAATGAAACACATACATAGCAGATCATAGTGCAGTCACTCATATTGCAGTATTAATAACACAACTACAAAGACCAGATATGCCATTACCATCTTTACCATCATAGCTGACAGCCATAGTTGCTGATAAAAGGGGTATTTATTGTTAGTAACACCCTCCTCTCACATTTAGCGCTTTGTCTAGTTACAACTATTGTATAATTATGCCATAGTATTATGGTATATGGGTGCTTCTATGAAACTGGTAACCCAAAATAGGACAGAGGGGCTAAAAATTCAAATCAGATGTAGACTAATGTTATGAAGCATGTTTGGAAGCACTTTGGGTCTATTTTAAAAATAAATATTTACTGAGATAAAAGATAAAGTATTTGTCAGATAAAACACATTTTTATGTTATTTTTATGCAAAAATCCGCATGTAACATGGTAAAACAGACATGAAAATCACACGCTACTATTTTTTGGAATATGTTTTTATTCTCTCACTCTCTCAATTATGCAGGGCAGAGGGTTTCACAAAAATGACTGCTGTTGCAAAATCACTCACGGTTTATATGTGTTTAAATGGGCAAGTTCCGCATGTAACATGAGTGGACACGATGGGTTATGTGCGAAACCGGGAATTAGCCTGCTGATTCGTGAAAAACCCATATTTCTGGATTAGAAAAACCACTAGGATCGTCAAATTTAACACAGTGTCTTTATTTATAGTGGTATATAAGACCATTTCAAGCACATGTGTTCCAGATCAAATGGACTGACACCTAGGTAGCTTGTCATGTCCCAATTTTGGTCCTATTTTTGGCCCAAATATTTCATTAAAAATGCATTAATTTTGGGAGGGCTCAGAGCAAGAGTATATTTTTTTTTGCATTTATCTGAGGTCATCATTAGGTACATCCTGGGGGGAAATATGTCTAAATTTCTCTTTTATTATTGGGTCTAAAAAGCTGGCAAAGTGCCAGGTACCAAAATGAACCCAGTTTCACAGAAGCATTCATATGGAAAATATCAACCATAGGGGAAATTAAAGACAGTATCGTGGTTCATTTTGTCTATATAGCCAACAATACACTGTGTATTAGTAAGAATCTGATGATACAATACACATTGGTATCCATGGGTTAGAAATCAGTGCATTGTGATATATTGTAAGGAAGTTGATAAATATTGTAATTTTAGGAAAACTATATTGTGTCCAGGATAACAGATGGAAATTAGCTTCTCTGCTAAATCTGGTGCATGCATCTTGTTCTTTGCAACTAATGCCAATACACACTGTCCTGTAACTAAATAAATAAATACTAAATACCAAATATACAAAGAACATACCACCATTGGCAGAAAATCATTGTAACACCCAACATAATTACATACATTTTGGATAATCTTAGTACAGCTTGAATGAACATTTACCTGCACTAGTAAAAACTGATTCTTCCACAAATATTTGCATTTAAAAAATGTATTAAAATTTCTATGGTGTTTTCAGATATCCCAAGAATCATATATGAATATGTGTATCATAAAACACAATACAGTGTTAAAATTGGACTTCTATTTTCTACACTCCTACTAGTGTATCAGTGCAGCAGTCAGCATTGGAAAGGACACTGTTAAATCTTATAACATCTAACAACTAAAAATATTCATTTATATTTTATGCAAATTTTACATCAGGCAATATTGTAGGGAGCCCAGTTGGGTGTCTCCACCAAGGCTTAGTACAATAGTCATTGTGTTGCAGTAGTTGTTGTAATGCAGACGGTTTTACACTGAAGCTATGAGCAGCACAGACCAGGTGAAGTGTACAAGACAAAGAGCCTGTAAAGGTGCTAAATTGCACTTTTTTTTAGCGTGTAGATTCTACCGCTCTGTCACCTTTTGCTCCCCTCTCTCTCTAACATCCTTTGGGGTTTTGTTCACCTCTCATACTTTGCTGTCATTGTCTTGATGTTTTTGTCAGCTTGAGCCTGGAGGGCATCAGAGCAGCAGGTTTGTCCTGAGCCTCTCAGCTCTGCGCTTTTCATTACGACGGTATCCAACTTACTATTTCAGGCAGAGAGACACACTGACTTGTACGGAGGCAGAAATGGCTGTAAAAGTCAGGATTGGTAACCTTGTCCGCCCGTGGTCATGGGTCACTTGGCAAGTGCATGCTGGAATTCGCCTCACTAGGAAACCCCTTTCCAAGGCTAGCAGAGTGAGTGAGGGAGTGGAGCAGGGCAGAGAGGGACACACAGAGGTGAAAGAGAAAGACAAAGCAGACAGTGAATGCGGCACGAGACAAACTGTGAAAGGCTTGTACACCATGAAAGTCCGCACACGTATGGATTTAGTTTTACTCCCCTATTCTCTCTGATCACACTATTACACTACACTATTTTGCATTGACTTACGCTCACAGCTCAGGTTTCATGTCGAATTGTTAGTGCTGGCATGATTGCAGACAACAATTTTAAGAAAAAGTAATTTCATGCCACATTTCTATATGTTGTATGAACAGCTCGGCACCGTTACCTCTCGTATTGCCAATATTGCATAGTCACCTTGACCTACTCTGTGAACCTTCACGCCTCCTTCTCCAAGGCTAAAAATTAAAATACATATTTCAGACAAAGATGCCGTAAAGTTATGTAACATCTTCAGCTTGAGCTGTGGCTTGAAGAAAGACAATGGCTTTTTGTATTTACTCTCATTTCCTTCCCTAATTGAGTCACAGACTAAAGTGAAGCAATACAAAGGCTTTTTTGTTAGCTACAAGAAACACCTATCCAAACACATTGTGCAACGACATGCTGGAGCAATTAATAACCCTCTGAGGCCAGCCAGTTGTAGACTTGTTCAAGTGTAGTCAATTTCAGCCTGTAGGTCAGCCCAGCCTGGAATGCCTAATAAATATTGAAATAATCAGGACTGTAATTACAGAGGTATTTTTGTCATTTTAGATCTTGCACAGGAAATTTGTTGTGGTCATGTCTTAAATGAGTTTGGAATAGAATAGAATGTTTTTTTTATTTAGAATTTAACTACTGGCCATAAAAATACAACTTTGGCTATCCTTTACTGGCACAAATAAGCCGCAGATATCAAGGCTTAAATTATGTTACATTAACCTTGTCGCTACAAAATGCAATGTTCCCAATTCCCCTGTGTCAACATAATGTAAATAAAAGAAGAATCCCACTCAGTTATACAGTTCCACATGAGCATACTTAAAGACTTCTACTCTGACATGCTCCTGAGATATGGCAGTCCTTTTGGCAGGTAGTTTGATTAACCGCTGCGGTCCTGAATGTGTTATGAAATGATACAGCTTTCCTTTCCACGGAGATGATCTGTTGGTTCTGTAGGTGTTAGTTATTTCCCTATGTTTTCCACAGCTTCCACCCATTAACACGTAACACTTAGGAGATCGCTGGGTAAATGATCGACTCACATGACAGTTATGGGTCTCTGGCTGCAGATGACGGGGTGCTTTAAAGGTGCAGTAAATTATTTTGAAAGTAAAAGCAAAGCCGGGCGGGTGCAGAGAGTAAGCATGCCATTAACATTCTCTCTATTAGGATATATACACTACACATTTCATTTAGTTGGCATTTGTGTGGGCTTCTATAATTAAGGAAATATGAGGCTTTTCACCGCACATTGCATCTCAGGCTTGTTCACTGCAGGTTTGAAAACAGGGTTTAAAATGGTTAATTGGAGAAGTGAGGGTTTTATTGAGAAGCTGTCTTTTGTTGCATGCTTTCCCAACCCTTTGACCCACAGGCATACACCTGGTTTTGGGTCAGGTTACAGCCAGGCTCCAAGGCTTGCAGGTCAAGACCTAGTGCTTCACAGACGTCTAATCCCTTGCATGGCAACATATTTGACTGAAGGGCTAGATCTACACACTCCCAGACTTCATACTTGAAAAAGTACGGCACTATCTCTTTGCTCGCCTGCCCCCTTTTCCTGTCTTTTCTCCCACTCCCTCCACAAAGTGATGATTTAACACTTAAAGGATGTTGAAGGGGCTTTGTGGAGCATTAACCTGCTGTGATTTATGAGCTTACTGAATTATGAGGAGTACATTTTGTCTTTACACGAGTTTACGTATGTGTGAGCTTGTACAGTATGTGTGTGTGTGGAAAGGGGAGAGAAACAGAAAGAAAGTGAGTCGCTCCATTTAGCTTTTTTTTTTTTTCATTTAAGAACCCTGACAGAGGTATAAATCTCCGTTCTTCAACTTCAAGGCTTAACATCGAACACTTCAAAATTAGCTTATGAGAAAACGCTGTGACATTTTGACCGTGATATCCCAAGTATTAATTGAGCGGCTCAAATTAACCTTTCAGGGTTGTTTTTTGAATAATTTCTTAATTTTATTCAGTGAAAGGCTGCAATACGGTGCAGTAAACTCTGGTTGCCAGAGCAGGTGAATAAAAAGGCTACTGAGCTTGAACGTAATGTGAAAACACACTCTTCACCAAGTCACTGCTTTGACCTGAGGGTGCATGCTAATTACACCGTAGATAATTCTCCCAGGCAATGCAGTGATAGGCACACCAGGGGGAGCAGTTATACTGTTATTTTGATCTTGAATCAGAGAAAAGTGGAGCTCGGAGTTCCCATCTTAGATGCTTTCACAAGCAATAGAATAGATATTTCTTGCATGATTACATGTATAAGCACATTTCTACTGGAGACCTGCTTCACAGTCTGCCCAATTGCCCTGCTTCAAGTGGCCCCCGCTGCTCCGGTTTCAGAGGATTTCAGAGCATAATCCTGCCTGACTCCTGAACAACATGCTTGTTCACACACTCACCCACCTTCTACTCTTATGTGTATTCAGCTACAGTCAAAATCATATGATTCAGCCAAAGAAAAAGACCCTCTTTTAATTATTTCCCAGTTAATAATGACATTAATTAATTAACGATAGAGTCCAAAATTCACCAAATTTCCTTTTTTAGTCAATTTTACTGTCTGCATTCTGTGAAAACTGTGTGAATATCCTTGTACTGTTTAGTGTAGTCAGTTTACTCAGCACTTCCAGGCCGCCAGCACAAACGCACAATGAACTAAAACCACTTTATGTTCACCTCCTTGCATGGGCAATCTTTAACAGTTTCAATAACACAAGCCTGTGTGCAGTCCTGGTATGCATTTGTGTGTGACAGGAACTTCAGCGATAACAACAACAACAAGACAAACCACAACATCAACAACAAAACACTTAATCACACTGGTAATACATCATGACAAGCAGCGATGTCAGGGGTTGGAGAAACAGACAGACTCGTACTACATGTACTTTACTGTACAGTACAGCGCGCCATACAGTACACAGAGAAGCAGGCTGCAAAAAAACAGCCAAAATGTAAGATTACAGACATGGAAAACAATTGTATTCTTAATTTTTTTATGCTCAAAAAATTACTTCCTATTATATAGAATTTAGGTTGTAATTTTGCCCTTTTTTTGGCACCTTTGCAGGGTTTTTATATCATTATGATACTTAGAAAGAGCACTCAAGACATTTTGGGCACAAATTAATGAAAAATCAATGTTGAGAAAATGCTGTTTTTAAGCTTTCTCGTTGTTTATTTATTTATTGTCTTTTCTAGCTTTTCCACATTTATGAATAGAATAGAATAGACTTTATTTGCCATTTGCACAGATACATCGCAGTATAGGTATATTGGAATTCTTGTGCATTTCCCTGAGTCACAGAATAAACACAGCTAAAACATATAAAAACAGTTATTGTACAAACACAAATACACACTCGAGCAAAAATATAAAGTGATGACAAAAATAATGTATCATCATGTGTCTATATTTTTTAATTAAATGGTTATGTACCAAAGTGTTTTCCAAATTTAAATGAAACATAATAAAATAGCCTGTAATGATGCGAAAATGATGGCACAGTTTCACATCAGATGATATATTTGAAGTAATTTTACTGTATGGGAATTTACTAGTAAGAAATTGCATTAAAAAATCCCAACTTTCAATGTGTTTGTGTGCTTGTGCAGCTGTGTGTTTTAGTGGGGTGGGGGTAGAGGAGGTGGTGGTGTTGCTGGGGAGAGTGGGAGGGGGGTTGGGGGGGGTCCTCTCTCCTCATTTTTCAGGATCAGGTAAATGGCTCTATTACCACACTTCTTTAAGTTGGTTATTGCTCCATATAACTGACATACGGCGCAGCCTCCATTTTTGTCCCGGACAGTTATGGGGCTGTGGTGATCATGTGAAGAATTTCTCTGGTGCCCTTGGTTTAATAGGATGTGTGTCTTACATCTCTGATAAATACACCCATTTGAGCAAAGTAGCTGAGAATGCTAGCAGCCCCATGCCATTTTGTCCTGTTCCTGTTAGCGTGCAATAACAGCCCCTTAGAGATCTCAATACAAGTGTTTTAGGACATGTCAACAAAAGTACCAGTTCTATCTCTGGCAGATGCTTTATCTGATCCAGTTATCGGGGAGGAGATAGTATTTGTAACAGCACTTTTAGGCAGAAAAGCTGAAAGGCTGTTACAAGCCAGAGACGCTGTGGCCCTTTTAATAGTGATTGCTGAACTCTTGACTTTCAGATTCCCTCTCCTCACCCCTGACTTCCTGCCTTAACGCAGCAGAAGACTCTACGGCGAGTCTCATTGCCATTCCTCTGCTCTTGGCCTTTCTCTTCCTGCGGGAATTACCCTAAGTTGTGTTGCAGCGAAACAACTGTTTATTAAGTTTCCACTCTGTTAATTTTCCACTTTGTTGTGCTTCTCTAAACCCTCGACGCTCGGGCTTACCACGTCAGTTTCCTTCCCATCTAGACTCAATGACATGAAACACGTAATGGGTATTAAGAGGGTTTAGAGTTGAAAGCTGCCTGCTGTAGTTCCGAATTATGCTAATGTGATTATGAAGACATATTTTTAGAATAACCTTGTTACTGACTTGATAATTTCCAACATATAAATTAAGTTTAGGCTAAGTCTTGAACTTTACTTTTCCTCTTTTTGATTGTGTTGCTTTTTTGCCGGACATGACTCTGTATCAACCATATGGAACGTCATTAAGGTGTAATGAACATGATGCTGATGTGCTTATATTGAATTATTTTCTTAATTAGAAGCTGCAATTTTTTCATGCACAAGTATGTTGAGCAACTTTTGGTTTATATCTAATTTTCTATCTACGTACATGTAATTTCCTAGATGTATGTAATGTTTTGTATTTTTCATTGCATAAATACCATTAAAAGAGTAACAGTTAAATGCACAATACAACCTATTATTTCAATGAGTAATGAAGTAGATAAAGACAGATTTTTTTTTACCTCTGCAATAATTCATTTATAGGTCCATTTGTTCTTCTCTTATTACTACTTTCAAGTTTGTTGTAAAAACACACACCATGCTCACACATACAAACATATAACGTATTAAAAAAAATCAACAGACTGATTAAAAAAAAAAAAAGTCTGTGAACATTTCTAAGGATGGAGGTGGGGCAGAGAGCCATTTACACTTCTAATTTAAGGCTTCTTTATTCCCAAATGTTAAATACTAATGATTGGCCCCCATTTGGAGCTCAACCCCCACTGGAGGCCTGTTCAGGATCTCCACTGAGGCATTTGTGTGTGTCTACCCGACTCCTTTCTTCTACTTTTAGCCACACAGGCTCAACTTCACAGGACAGTCGACAGCCCGTGGACAGCAGATGAAAAACTAAGGCAGCATATCCTGCGCCTGTTAAGTCCTCAACTAATTAGCAAAAATGGTGTCCTTTCTTTTCTTTTTAGGCATTTAGTCTCGGGGGGTGGCGGGGAGAGAATAAGACAGAGAGGAGGAGACAGAGAAAGGGGCGAGATAGTGAGGGAGAGAGAGAGAGAGAGAGAGAGGAGGGATGGGGTAAAGTTGAGAGCGGGGCTGGAGCGAGGGAGTGACGGAGAGGGAGGAGAGGCATCTGAGCTCTCAGCTGGGCTGTTTTGAAAACACGCTGCTGAAAGCCTCGCGCTTAATTCATGCCTTTTGTTTTTAGACCTTTTGTGTTTGCCAGTTTGACCATATAACATCATACATCTGGTCTATAGATTTTTGGGGCTTTCTCGCTCAGGGACCCATAGAGTCCCCCTGGGCTCAAATTCGAGTGGTGTTGTAACATAAAAGCACCTCAAGTGTGGGCTGAGGGAGAGACACAGCCAGCCAGAAATGGGGATAGATGGCCTGGATGCATTTGGAACAGGCGTAAGAGTACCAAATCATTTTACTGTTTCTGAGATAGCTTGTGTTTTCTTGCCAGGTGAGTGACTGAGTATGACAAAAACAAATGTCAACAGTTCAGAAAAACATCTATATTCATAAAAAAAAATCTGTTTAATAAGCCCGTAGTGCATTCTGTATCCAGAGTACTAATTGCACACCACCAGTATCACCCAGCCATAAAAATATCCAGACAAATACCTACAACATATCTGTATTTATATATGCTTATGGTAATAGCTGTCATTTTAGAACACCATATTTAAAAAATAAATTAAACCTAGTTCACAAACTAAAAAACAATGTTAATGTGATACAATTACAAAATTAACAGGAGACATATGGAAGAGAATCTGCTGCTTTTCTTACCTTTTTTTTCTAAATTGCTTAGTTTACATAAATCAAACATATCTTTTAAGTTCTCCACATAATTCACAGCAAGAATATCTCTTATTTACAGTACTGTTACTGTAACTCATGAAGACAAGATGTTGTCACATCTGTTGTAAATGTGCAGAAGTTATCATAGACTATAAATAGAATATAGATAGAAAATCTAGTTTTCATGTGTGCATATCTGTGGAACATCAAGTTACTAAATGACAACACTTATTACTTAAGGATATCAACTGTAAGTGTAAACTACGGTTCTACAGAGTCAATTATTTTACCTAATGTCAGGCTTAAGTGCATTTTTTTTCTCACAAGGATGTTAATTTGCGTTTAACACAAGCTCAACCTGTTAATTTTTCAGGACAGTGATGAACAGGAGGAAGGTGACCAGTGCATCTTTGGTGCTTTTATGGGACAGCAGGAAATAGCATCAGTGCGATTTCACTCAAACAAAATGGGTCGGGGGGTGTTTGTAGTGAAATTATGCCCTATGTTTGGTGTAAACCTATGTTCAAACTGTGCAGACATACACAAGTTAATTAAAATGCAACTGAATAGTTACACACATCTAAAGTACATTGGTAACAGAAATTAAATGCTAGTTAGCTGCCAGTGCTAATACTAGTTGCAAGCAAAACTATATTTTCTCTAAATTGGCTTGCAATAAAATTGTGTGCATTTTGTCTGGTGTAAACCTATGTTCAAATTGTGCGCAAGTTAATTATAGTGAAACAAAATAGTTAAATGCATCTAAAATGCACTGATAAAAGAAAGTAAATGCTAGTTAGCTGCCAGTGCTAATGCTAGTTGCAAGTAAAAGTATATTTTCTAGGTCAGTCAAAATTAACACGTTAACGTGGATTAATCCAAAATCATTATTAATCTGATTAAAAATTTTATAGCCCTTCTGCAGTGCAGAATGACTGAACGTCTCTGCCAATGCATTTGGGTCAGTTTGTCCAGGTAGCGTTAGTGTCGTGCATGAACAAATGGGCAGTTGATCCTTTAGTGACTGGCAGTAGAACCAACCCATAAAGATGGAAGACACTAAACAGCACGTTGACCCTCTGGATGGAAATATGAGCACAGAAAAACCCAAGACGGAACAGTCGTCCGACATAAAGTATTATACGCACTCTGCAGGAAGGAATTTTCTTTTCGCCAAAGCACTTCCAGCTTAAAATACCACATTAACACAAAGCATTACGGTAGTCAGGGATTCTGCTAGCACACGTTAAGTACATAGCTATATATTCTCTTCTTTCTTGGGTTTGTTTGCACATGCAAAATTAAACATGATTAATATAGATTAAAAATGAATGATATTTAATCATGATTAATCAAAATTAATCCACAGCAACCCTGTGATTAATCTGATTAGAAATTTTAATCGTTTGACAACACTAATATTTTCACTAAAATGGTTTGTAGTAGAATTGTGTGCATGTTGTTCGGTGTAATATCAGATTTTATCAGACTAAATCGCGTACGTATTTGTGTTTATTTGCTATTCAGTGCTTTACACTTCTCTCTACAAATAAGCAAAGCCAAAACCCGGGTGTCTCTATAGTTACTATGTGTGATTACAAATTGTCTCTCGATTCATCATTTTAGTGAACCAGTGTTTTTACTGTCAAGTATCATCAGTACTATTGTTTATTTAACCTTTATTTAAGACTCACTGAGATTAAAAAGCTCTTTTCCAAGTGTCCTGGCCAAGATTGACAGCATCAGAGTTAACTAGTGTTCAGACAGTTTTGCAAGCAAACATACACATTTAACTTGTTAAACTATGTAAATAAATTAGGCTAAACCTTTCCAACCAGATGTCTCTGCCTCTATGTCCTCGATGTCCACCACTTTCAGAGCACTTACTGCAACAGCAACCAATTAGTGCCGTAGACGCAGGTTAAGTGTGTTGTGTCACTTTGACTAAACTTACATCTATGTAGTTAGAACAGGTGACTTTTCTGCCTTGTATAAAGCAGAAAGTCGCCTAAATAATCAAATAAACAGAACCTAAACATAAACAGCTTCTTTTAATTCTTATAACAGAATAAATGTAGAAAAAAAGGTGTATTCAAGCAATACAGCAATACAAAAAAAAGACATTTGAAGTGCATGTGACACAATCTAACAGTGTACACACATACACAAATTTGTCAGATTGTTCCCAAAAGCAAAAATGTTTTGCAGACAGATTTTAATGATGCCGTCTTCAATGTCATTATCTGCAATGCAGTTTGTTTTCCTGTGCTAAACTTAGAAACTAAGTGATCCAATAGATTTGAGTATGTGGACCCCCTTCTGTTTAGAGCTCAAGGCAGTTGTATGATTGCAGAGTTGATCGTGGTTTACATCAGTACGTCCATTAAACTAAACAACACACCGCCTAATACAAGAACATTCATTTTTGTGTAACTTCTACAACATTTCACGCCATGTTTCATATATTGGAGCTTTCAGAATAATGAGTTCCACGGTTGTAATTACGACTTGTATGTTGACATGAATGGTATTTACAAGTAGGAAGCTGGTAATTACAGTAACTCCCTCATGACACGAAAGCTGAATTATAACAATTACAAAAGTTTGAGATTAAGCAGAAAAACAACATCCATATGTTTTACAACCATAAAGATTTGGGGTTGAAGTATTTGTTACTCATTCATTATACATTGTGATTTATGCAGACCTATATGCATTTGTCATTAAATACCTTTTAGTCAAAATTATTGTTCAAACTAGAAAAAAAAAAAGTATAGTAAACACATTTCAAGAAAGCTTGAAATATTGAGGATTTGGCCTCGGTACACCCTATTAATGAAATTATACTGAACTGAGGTAGAAAAGAGCCATGATTCCTAATTGACTGTTGGCTTAGAGATGGTTTGAAGACCTTTCATATTAATTAACATAGAAGCCAGATTTGTACTTTTTTTTGTTAAATGTGTTCTTCATTCTATTCTTCCACATAAATAACTCTTTACCTGATGAAGATCATTGTTGCTTAGACTATGGCGAGCCCCGCTCAGACAAGGAAGAAAACAATTAACTCTTGGCAAAGCGACAGCAGTGTGTAGATTTTTTTTTTTTTCTTTGACTGAAAGGGAGGAGATGTTTGAGGGTTCATACACACTGTGGAAAATTACTGACTGTAATGGACAGGATTTGTAGTAAAATATGTGAAAGCACAGATATGGTTCTTTAACTCACCTTGACCTGCCTACACTGTGACTGTATGCTTACACTGACCTGTGGTTATCATGAGCCAGATGACTAATAATCAGAGGACTAGGTCATGATTAGTGTGTTTTTGCACAGGAATTTCCCAAACATGTAAAGATTTATCTATGTGTTAGGACTAAGGAGTGGAATCAATCATTGTCAACCATCAAGGTCAATGTGTAAGGTTTAGGGGGATTTAGGACTAGCTAATAGCAGACATGGAAAATAGTATTCATAATTATGTGTTCATTAGTGTATGGTCTCATGAAATAAAAATCACTGTTTTTGTTACCTTAAAATGAGTCATTTATATCTTAAGTGGCTGTGGATCACCTTTACAAAGTTGGAAATATTGGAGATTATAGTGAACAGATAAAAACCACACACTTTTTTTTGCAGCCACTGTAGGGGAAGGTGAGGGGGTGGGAAATGATAGGATTTTATCAATATCAATGCCATTGTCAATTGAGCTTACCGATTCAATTCCTTATCAATTCTCCTATCGATTCCTGAGTGTTTTTCTGAGTGGGAAAAAGTAGTTTGACAGGTCATAGTGGAGCTTGTTCAACCAGCAATGTTAGCACTCGTACGCAGGAGGTCGAACACATGACACTCCTGGAATTCAATTCCATGCCGGGTCGACAAATGCTCGAGCATGTTACTGGTATTTTCACCTTTACATGAAATTACAGCATTACACTGATTACACACGGCATTATTCTCATCTCCTCTGGTGAAATGTAGCCAAGCTTTGGATCGCCTTTTCCTCTCCATGAATCCTCACGGTTGAAGCAGGTCAGCGGGTGACGTAATTATGTAATGTACTGTGACGCAACGTAGGGAAAACCAGAAAACGTCATGCTGGGAAATTAAAGGATCGTTAAGACAAATTGATAACACTGGAGTCAGAACCAGTTTTCTATTCCCACTCCTAGTTGCAATCTGTAACTTCACCATTAGATAACAGTATAACTATACACTGATCCATCCATCCATCCATTTATTTATTTTCTGGTTGTTGTCAGTTCATCAGATCTGCAGATACTGAACCTGTAGATTAACAGTTATTTATATTGATAAATGATAAATCTTTTTTTTCTTTAAATCCAACTTCTGAAATTTAGATTTTCCCCCTATGACTGTAAATATTTGAACCTTTATGGCAGAAATGTCATCTTGGGCATGGGGAAACATAGATTTTTGGACATTTTTCTCCATTTTCCTTTGTTTTATAGACCAAATTCAAATTATTTTATCAAAAAAATACTCAATAGTCTGCAGATTAATTGACATTAAAAAATTAGAATCAGGTGTATTCCGAGTAAAGAATATCAATCTCAGTTTTAACATTTAGTTTGAATCTAAATTAAATAATTTAAAGTTGTCTTCATTGATTTTCTTGATGAAAGAACCACAGCAGTCTTATACTATTATACTGTATATAATATTTAGTAGTGGAAGCTCATAGTAAGATGGAACTTCATGGTATAGTTTAGTCCTCATATGGCCCAGAGCGGCATATATATAAGGGTCAAGGGACTACACCCTATAAATCAATATGAGATATAATAAGGGGACAAAAAAAAGGCGTTTGAAAAATGATATCTGCATTTGCATGGTACATGTATGGACATGCACACAAGAGACATACAAGCATGTGCACACAGAAAGATGTACACACATATTGAGATACAAAAAGATCACTACCCCCACCCCAACAATGGGAGCAGAGAAAAGAAGAAACTCCAAATATGTTCTTGGGTTATAAATTAGGAGCTGTCAGTATTACAATGTATATTAATAGTCACACCTCTTTTTAATGAGTTTGGCATTGGCAGCTGAGAGGAAATACAAGTCATCATAGCACAGCTCATGCACACCCCGATGAAAGAACCTATAATAAATCTTGTGAGAGCAGGGCTCACCATAAATATGTATCGCATAAGGCATCTGTTTTACATTCTGCATATAAATCAGCCAGAGTGCTGAATAGCAATGAATCAGACGCTCGACGCTTGATTTGATAACAAATCGACTCTGAACTTGGGAGGGGAGAATTTAAAGCCTTCAACAAAAGTGGGGAGTGGAGGGGTCACTGAAGACCTGTGAGACTTGGACATGTTTCTCTTGAGGCTGATAATGCTACATTTTTTTTCTTGGGTCAGGTGTGGGACTAATCTCCTTTGAGTTATCTTATTGTAGAAGGTGTACTCTTTCACATGTCACAGACGGTGACATGACCTGCACCTGAGCTGGTCAGTGTGTGGGTCTAAGGTGCAGCCGGTGTGGAAAGGACGTGGACACACAGTCTTAGTGGTTTTATCTCTATTTTAGTCCCTTTTGTGATGATAGGTTGGGTTTTTTTCTGTTTATGTTTTTGTCTTATATTAGGACTCTGTTGCACAGAACTGTTCACTTTAATATGATGAACCCTTTTGATTTCTATATATTTAATAACTAAATGTTTTTTTTAAAAATCTTGTCAAGATGTTCTACAGATTACCTCGGTTTTAATGACATGGACTATGTGTTACTGAAGGTATCAATGTAATTTTGGGAATCTGTGGGTTTTTTTGTTTGTTTTTTTTCTTTTCCATTAACTGCACACAATTTGATTTGTTTGCTTTTTTTTGTTCAACTAAGTGTATAAAACCCAACGATATTTAGTTTTTTGTCAAATATGACAAAGAAAAACATAATTGTTTGCATAAGATGTACCTTGCAAAACATTCTTTCACAATGCAATACAGCTCCTGTTTTATTTTAGACAGATACTGTGTGGGTATGGGCTTCCATTGTCAACATTACTATGGAGTAACCTGTGTGACTACTTACTGTACATCCAATCTGGCATATATAAAACACTTTGAGTGCCTAGAAAAACATTATATAAATCCAATACATTATTATTATTATTATTATTATTATTATTATTATTATTATTGTTATTATTATTATTATTAGTAGTAGTAGTAGAATTATTATTATTATGGCTGAGACAATTTGTACCAGTGTGTCCAATGCCAGCATTGGTATTTACACCTACCGCAAAGGCTTCTGGTTGAAGGGCAAACACACACACAACACAAAGGGTTTGTTTTGACCCAAACCTCGCTCTTTTCCTAAACCTAACCCACAACTTTTGGTGCCTAATGCTAAACAAACTGAAAACCTGAAGAAAAATCCACGTAAACCAAGTCAGATACAGGAGTAACTGGGTGGTAGTCCTGTGCTGGATCCATTAAACTATGAAATGTTACTGTTTATTATATGTCAAATACATACCAGAGGTATTTACACCCAGGTGTCATTCTGTTTACTTAACCTTTTGCCTTCCCTGCCCGTACACATCAGTAAATGCCTTCAGATAAGGTTACAGATACCGTAGCTTCAGGGACGATGTAACGACCTTTGTGAAGTTCTGAACGTAACAGCTTCGATGACATGTTCGCTTATTCTGGTTTCTGTGGAAGTTTGTTATGTTGTGTCGTGACATGTCATGAGTTGAACAAAGTGAGGGCGTGTTGTTTTACTATCGGATTGTCTGGATTACACACAACATACAAAACAAACATAGTGTCTGTTTAGCATTAAGGTGATCTATTACTATTGACAGTGGGTGATGGTACAAAAATACATTTCACTGGGCATTGTACTATGTATAACTGTGCAACTAATAGTCTTATCTTATCTTATAAGAATTAAGCCTTATTTAGAAGGGGTGTAAGAAAATATCGGTTCTGCAATATATTGCGACACTTCATTTCGCAATGCTGTATCGATACTAAAAAGTACTGTGTCGATATTTTTTAGCTATTTATTCAAATGCAGATATGGTGGAGGTTTATTTTTGTCTTTCTTTTTTGTTTATATTTTATTTATTATTATTTAACACTCTTTTATTAAATAATGTTAGTTCCTTTGTTGAGATTGCACAGAAATAATATTCTGATGTTAGTTCTGAACTAATAGAATGTGAACATTTGAACAGGATCTTAAACTGTAATGTCTGTAAAACATGATTTAAGTTTTAACACAGGAAAATTCTGTGATATAGCATTAGATCCTGTTCTGATCAAAGAAAAATGTATTTAGTATTTGTGTAATTCAATATTTCAAGGAAATAATCACTTAAAAAAAGAAACAAACAAAAAACTGCCTTTTCAACAGTATCATGATATATCATATCGTGGTCCTAGTATTGTGATTTGTATCGTATCGCCAGATTCTTATCAATATACACCCCTATTATTTAGATGACACTATGGAGAATCTGAAGCTTATATTACAGATATCTGAGTTCTGAGGCTGATACTAATATCAATACTTAACCCATAAACCCCCAGAACTATTTTTGTAGTGATTACCTCCGCCAGGAGGTATTGTGATTGCTTTGCTTTGTGTGCGTGCATGCATGTTTGTTTGTTTGTTTGTTTGTTTGTTTGTTAGCAAAGATAACTCAAAAAGTTATGGACGGATTTTCATGAAATTTTCAGGAAATGTTAATACTGGCGCAAGGAAGAAATGATAAAATTTTGGTGGTAGTGGTGGGGGGGGGCAGATCTTTCTTGGCGGAGGTCCGCGCTCTCCGAGTGCTTTTCTTGTTTCTAAATCGATTTAGATTACCAAGTCATTTATCAACATTTTTTATAATATTATCCATTGCATTTTGTCAGTGAAAATCACGTATTTTCTTGTATTTAATTTACTGACCATGTAGGTGTTACTAAAAGCTCAAAATAAATTCAAAGGTTATTATATCAAAACAGATTAAAATGAAAGAACCACTACTTTTTCAGTAAGCTATATCCTTATTTCTACATAAAAACAAACACCTACAGCCACTGGGATTTGTCAAACTACACAGGTTTTATTGGTGAACCAAAGTAGCAGAAGATGACTGTGTTTCCATGTTCACCACTGTGACTATGTATGCATCTAAGAAAAGACATCTGACGCTGCTGTAAAGCTGACAAACTGAATTTTACCTCAATTATTTCACCGTCATTATTAAATATTTTGGATCAGTAGATGCTTAGGGTCTTTGAGGGTGAAGGGGTAGATAGTCTGCAATCTCAGAAATATTTTTTTCATTCATTCATTCATTCATTATTCATTTATTTATTTATTTATTTATTTATTTCGAACATTCAAAGAAACAAAACAGAATGAAGCAAATTAAAATAAAAACAAAATAACAGTTAAATGAAAAATAAATAATGAAATGGAAAACAATATTTCTGAAATTGCCAAAGAAACAAAATAAAACAAAATTAAGCAAATTAAAACAAAAACAAAAAAATATTAAATGAACAGAATCTATCTTCAAGTATGTGCAATTTGGAATTTTGCTTGGTCGAAAAGGAGTAGGAAGAAGTATAAAGTCATTTAACTGAACTTTAACTGAAACTTATTTTTAACTGAAATATATCACAAAATGAGACTTTATACAGCTGTCAAAACAAAGCAGTGTAACCAAAACTTGCTCTTTGGTCCCAAATGTTTTTTTTTTTTTTATTTATTTATTTTTTTTTACATTTTTTATATTCTCAGACTGCAGTTACTCATTGGCAATCACTGACTCACACTAGATCTCTCTCTCTCTCTCTCTCTCTCTCTCTCTCTCTCTCTCTCTCTCTCTCTCTCTCTCTCTCTCTATCTATCTATCTATCTATCTATCTATCTATCTATCTATCTATCTATCTATCTATCTATCCATCCATCCATCCATCCATCCATCCATCCATCCATCCATCCATCCATCCATCCATCCATCCATCCATCCATCCATCCATCCATCCATCCATCCATCCATCCATCCATCCATCCATCCATCCATCCATCCATACATCCATACATACATACATACATATATATATATGGTGCTATATATGGCATCCACTGAAAGATACTGTAATATACCAGCTTAGCTCGGTGTAAATCAGAGCAAAATGTACTTTACAAGTAAAAAAAAAAAAAAAACAAATAAACAAAAAAAAAAACTGAAAACCCCTGAAAATAGTCTAGCAGCAGTAGTTATTCTGACAAGATGTTTAAACATTTTTAAGGTGGATTCATACCATCAGGGGCATAGGGGGCATTGGGATGGGAGAGACTGTAAAACATACTTAACAATTTTGCTGGCTGATTCACAAAAGGAAGACATAACCATCAACAGAAGAGCCAAATGGGAGCTCCCTCCACAAACATACAAATTATCTTGTGATAGCAGCTGGGGTCTAACATCTGCCTGGGAAATCAAATACCCAGGGAGCAGATGCTCAACCAATATACAACCAATGGTGTTATTTTATGTACTTCAAATTGCCCTTGGCTGTAGGGGCAGTACTTAAATCTAAGGTGTGTCATTTCGCTAACCTGTCTGGATACTTAAAGAAAAAAAAAAAGAAAAACATAATCCACTTTGAATAAGAGCAAGGAGTGAGATGTTACCCTTAAATACCAAGTCTGAACAGCTGATAGATCAGCTCATCAACAAGTCCAACCTCCCAGAGGCCTGTGGATGCAGCATCTCCAAAGATGGGATGCCAGAAGGAGCGTTAAAGGCAAAAGAATCAGGATCCAGTGCAAGTTATCTCGAGAGCTTACTCCTCAGCATCTTCTTATCCCTTGTTGTTCACAAGAAGCAGATGGTTTTCAGTGAAATTCAACAGTCTTTCCCTTGCTCCAGGGGTTTGGAAACGATTGGGAGCCAATGTCTTCATATAAAACAAGAAAACCGACTCTGTGATTTGCCGGCATGGACACTACTGAGATTTACAGTAAAGCGTTTATGACAGATCTAGTATTTGTACACATGCTAGTGTAGGTGGGGTATTTGTTTTGTTTTGTTTTTCTAATCAAAAATGGATAAATGTAATCTTTTTAATTAGATTTTCACTATTTTTATGTGAGGAGAGATGGAGAGACTGTATTATTAAAAAAAAAAAAAAAAAAAAAAAAGAAAAAAAAAACATCTTCAGCACATTTAGTTTGTGGACTTTTATATGAAAAAGCATCTTCTCATTAATATTTGTAATATTTTTTTAGTTGTTTTTTTGGTAAATATGACTGATGTGGTTGAGTCTCCTAGCTCTCATCATCCAGGAGAAAGCCATTTTTTTTTTTTTTTTTTTTAAATAAGCACTAGCAAAAACCCTCTGAGGGCTACAAATAAACTTAACGAGTGACTGATAAAGAAAGTTAAAAATCTAGAGAGTTAACTTAATTTTTGCATTAGCTCACCATTCCAGTGAAGGAATAAACCTAGTTATGTGTGCAATGGCTGTCCATTACAGGTAGATTATTTATTTATTCATTCATTTACTTTATTTATTGCTCAAACTTATCTGATAGTGTTTGCACTGTAAGTCAATGTTGTCTGTCTAACCATTTTTTTTTTTTTTATTGGTCAAATATTAAGCAATGTAGCGTTAAACGTGTATTTATAGAAGCATAAAATGATTGACTTGTATACACTGAAACATGTTAACATCATAACATTCATTACACTGAAACAAATGTTGTTGTCAGTATATTTAATGTTTTAAAAATAATTTCAATTGATAAGGCACCAAAAATATCTATTCTGTAAAAAAAAAAAAAAAAAAAAAAAATGAAGCAGAATGAAGCATTAGATGTATGATTTTGGTTGAATATAGAGATAGTCATGACAAACAAGGAAGATTGAGGAAGACGCTGGCTCTGAAAAATTTTCTTGCAGCTTGATTCACACCTGCACACCTTCTGTGGCAGCATGTTCTGCAAGGGTCGTCTGTTGCACGGCGGGAGTATTTGGGAATGATTAATAGCTCTGTCTTGTCAATGGTGTGCTCAAAACAGCGGGATCCTCTGCATATGTAAATACAAGCAGTCTCAGCACAGCAATCTAGAGCAGGATTAACACAGGTATGCTTCAGGATTCAGACCTATTCACCAATCTTTTCTATTATCTCTGACATCCAACCTATGTTGGTGAGACAGAACATCCCTTTCCTTTCCCCTTATCTAAATACATACATCTTGTCATAACACACTTCTCACACAAACAAGGTGAAAGATGGATCAGATTACTCTCACTTTTTGCAAGAAACAAAGAGCTATTGTTCTTCACCTCGCACTTAGATATTGACACAAAAATACTAAATAAATACTATAATTCCAATAAATAACCAGTACATGTATTACAAGAATAACAACACCAAGCAGACAGAAATATGTTCTTTCTGCAAATCACTGTTAATATTAAGATTTATTAAAAAAATATTTTCCATGTCAACATTTCTACATAATGGCAGGTAATGTATTTTTTTTTTAATGTTTAGTTTATTTGTATTTATGCATTTGACTTTAGAGTCTGGATTCGACCAGCTCTATATGTAAAGTTATTATTAGTGTACATGGCAATTGGTATTTTGTCTTGATCACCTTTATGTATTAATGTATTTGCTCTGATATTAGTTTCTTGTGCACAAAAAATGTTAATTTTTTTCTTTTGCTCAAAACAAATAAATGAATGAATGAATGAATGAATGAAAAGTGTCATGAGATAACTTTTGTTATGATTTAGCGCTAGATATAAAATTAAATTAATTGATTTCTTGTTTTAATTTTTGTTTTATTCTTTACGAAAAAAAAAAACAAAAAAACCCAGACAGACCTAGTATGGCAAACAGCCTTATCGTGGGTGAGGTGAAATGCTTGACAGCTAGTAGTAATACCAAAAATGAAAAGAAGCTGGAATACAATGTCTGCTGGTCCTTATCTTTCACATTGTAGAGCTCCTCACGGGTTCACGTGTAATTTACCAGGTTTTGCGTTTAGGTTTAAGCAGCGACAACACTTGACTATCTCTGTTTGGTTTAATCCAGGAAAAGGTCAAACACAATGTATTTAGTCAAATGAAAACTAAGACACATCCTTTTTACAGTCTTCACAAAGCATTTTAATTACCTAAACCTACAAACTCAAGTCTTTTGTGCTAAAATCCTGGATAAACCAATGAATATGTGTATATGATATATGATATATGTAGAAATGTTGATATGAAGTGTAGTTTTGGTTGACATTTGGTGAAAAGGTTATGCTGCAATTATTGTCTGTAATATTTCATCTTATGATTACATTTTCTCCACTCTTTGGTTATTGAGGACAGTGATTACTTAATGAATATGTATTTTTCTTCAGCTCAAAGATACAACTTAAACCACAGGTGTCAAACATGTGGCCCGGGGGCCAAAACCGGCCCGCCAAAGGTTCCAATCCGGCCCGCGGGATGAATTTACAAAGTGCAAGTTAGGGCATCAAATTCAAAAAATATATCATTGTAGCCTACAAATAATGACAACACCAATTTTTTTCTCTTTGATTTATTGCAAAAAACTTGAAATTATGAAAATGTTTATGTTAACAAACTATCCTTTAACAATAAAATGTGAATAACCTGAACAAATATGAGCAACCTGAAATGTTTAAAGAGAATTAAGTGCAATTTTAATAATATTCTGCCTGTTACTAAAAGTTTTGTGCCTTTGTCATCGTATGATGATCGTGTAAATCGTAAATTAATCGTGTAAACCATAACTTAGAGTTGGTTCAACACAGGTGTTTTTCTCCACTAAGAGAGAAAAACACATAAAACCCTTGGACGAGCTGGTGATAAACAGGTTTTTCATTCCTTAAAAATGAACACTCCAACAAGGTCTTTGGTGCCTAACAAGACAAGACCATTTCCTTTGTAATGTTTCATCTCTTAATGCCATTGGCTATTACGTGTGAACTCACAGACTCGTGGCAGGTAAGGAATTTATTGTTGCTCCATTATTAGGGGACGACAGAGAAAGAAGTGCAAATCGCCACGGTTTTCTGAGGATGTTATGACCTCCTCCTAGATTATGCCTTCTGACAGGTTTGTCATCCCTGTGCACTGATGTGCTCTATAGAGTGCTCTGATATCATTAGCTTCATTGCTCCTAATGTGTCTGCTCCCCTCAGCAGGAGGACAGGTCATATATTTTGCACATCAGTGGACAAAAGCCAAGAGCGGGAATTACTATATAAGTGCTTCCTCACTGGGAAAACAGGCAAAATATGTTTCATGGAAATTAATTAAAAGCATTTGAGTGTAAAGCTGTTTTGTTTGGCCGGCTGTGACAGCAGATATGAGGATAAAATGATGTCTCAGAAGATGCAAATATGAAGCACGTCACCATCATATTGACAGTTTTCATGAAAGGTTATGCAAGAGCAGATGGGTAAGCTCATAGCTCTCTTAAAGGATTAACAGCTGTCCTGCAAAGCAAAGTGTTTCTCTTGGAGAGGCCATCTAGGTCAGGCAGCAACAATAACAGGAGTGGTGGGATGTGAAGGACACTGGAGATTTTGACATTATGACTCAAGGAGCATGGACCACTGGTTCTCTGCTGTACGTTATGGGCGTCTCAGTCGGTGGAGCGGGTCGATCATTAATTGTGAGACGTGGTGGTCCGATCTCTTCACTTCTTGTGTTCTCATGGAATTTGAGTTAGCAGATAACATCCACTGGGTGTGTTTTGGTTATATTCTAAAGTTACAATACACAACATTTCTGCATTAACGTCTAAAAATGGTTAGAAACAGGTTTTATATTTTGTTGAATTGCATCCTTATATCAACTGTTTCCCATAATTCAAAGAAACACATAATTATTTCCAATGTAACCGTCACTTATGGCTGTTTCATTAGAAGGTAATCACATAACATGAATATACATAACTTAAGTCAGTGTTTTTCAACTTTGGGGTCACCTGGAATTCAAATGGGGTTGCCTGAAATTTCTAGTTATTGATTAAAAAAAACAACAACTTACTAATAAAAAAAATATATGGTTGAGTGGAGAGAGACAATCCCAATACATAAAAGACAAACTCTGAAGCTGAAACTGAAGCACTGTGGTTCTGTTTATCTTTCAAATGTTCATTGTGGTCAGTTTCAGATGCTGCAGCTCTTTCATAATTCATAGTTTGAGTTCTTGTTTGTTCAGTATTAGTTGTCAGCCTTGTAAATCCAAGCTGGACTGACTGTACATATCCTGACCAAGGAAAATCAAATTCTCACTTTGTGCCGTAATCTACACCTGGTTTTTCTGCCTCCGTCCATAATAATATACATAATGTAGCCTAAATGTCATTTATAATTAACATTTATTTGCAACATAGTATAGCAAACTATTAAATGATCAAAAACAAATTAATTTTAGCAAAAAAAAAAAAAAGTTTCCATTTTGAATGTCTGGGGTCGCTAGAGATTTGTGATGTTAAAATGGGGTCACAAGCCAAAAAAGGTTGGGAACCACTGGATTAAATATTTCTGCCTATGTCAATGTAGACTTTGTTGAGTTGTCGGGAAACATTAATTCCTTTGACTCCGTGTTTCTTCACCTTTTACTGTCTTTTACTATTGTTTTGAATGAGAGACCCCTAACAACTGAAATGAAATGCATATTTTTCTCTCTGCCAGATCTCACAATATCCTTCATAGTTTACTAGCCTTGTTAATATTTCTTCTGTTACCACTTTCAGATCGTAAGCTAATTGCAGTAATCCAATGCAACATGCGGATGTGAGGGAACGTCCTGTTTGAGTAACAGATTTGTGAATCTAAGTATGTTTTCAGCTTTGGCAAGGTTCTTTACAGTTCTGGAAAGTTCTCTAATTTTGTGGTGTTGTGACTATTGTGAGCCGGTTACTAGAAATGTAGTGTTCATGTTTCCCCAAATCTTCTACAGCAATTCTGCCATTTTTACTGTGGACTAGGAAAACTAAATGTTGTAAATTGTAAGTGACTTTTATTATTGTACTATTGCACTGCAGTGTGATTAAGTTTTGGCTTAACAGCACAAGTATCATATGCTCCAGATACATTTACTAGTGTCTTGAAATGATCTTACAATGCATTTAATTTGTAACAAAAGCACTTCTGCGCAGAAGTGTGCTCAACTTTCATTTTGGTTCCCCTGGAAAATGTCAGTATATTACTGCAGAACACTCTTTACTAGATAATAGAAGGTCATTGAACTGGACAAAGTTGGCCAAATATCTCATTATGCATGTGCTAATGTAGTTATCTGGCTTTATCCTCTAATTTACCTTAGAATGAGCCAAGGATGAGATGGAGCCAATGGACTATAAAAAAAAATATGTACAGTATACTGCAATTTTTTATGAAGTTTCTCAGTCGATGGAAACACAACCTTGATAAAATGTATAGGTTTCATTAAAGCATGATTGAGTATAATTTATGAATTGACTGTAGTATAATGACAGTTTTTCTCTATATTTCACCATCCTTAAGTGGTTTATCACCATTTTTTGTAATATTATCTTCTGTATTTTGTGTTTTTTTTCAAGGAAAATCAGATATTTTCCAACATTTAATTTACTAATCGTGTAGATGTTTATAAAAGCTCAGAGTAAAGTTGTGGAATATTATATCAAAAATACACAAAACTGAAGAAATAGTGACTTTTTCATCAAAATCTATCATTAACTGAACATAAACCCAGTGTCTCCATCCACTGTCACAGATCAAACTCCATGGGTTTTACTGGCGAATCAATATTGTAGAAGATGACAGTGTTTCCACGGTAACTACGGAGCCTGTGAACGTCCAAATAGGTAATATCTGATGACCATGAAAAGATGACAAACTGCATTTTACACCAATTATTTACATGTATTAGAGGATCAACAGGGATTAAACAGTTTATATCAGTAGATTGTGGATGTTTGGGTCTTTATGGGTTAAGATCAGTATTTTAGAATTGCTTTTTTTTATTAAATACTTTTTTTTTTTTTAATTTATGGTGGTATTTAAGAAGGTTTTTTATTCTAAGAAACATTTGCAGGTCTAAGAATCATCGTATATTTGTCGTTTATCTCTTCATGTTATATTCAGTCCACATCGGTCCTCACAGCTGATGGAAAACCAGACATACGGTAAAGCTCTGTGACAAACCTGTTGAAAACTGGTGTGGGGAATTACACCAATTGAGGAAATTCCTATTTTTCTGTGACCAACGAGAGTTATAGGCCAGAGAAAGGTTGTATATTTTGGTTAGGATGGAGAGGGGAGTTGAAACAAGTGAATATTGCTGAAAGAGCGTCGCTCACATTCAGACGTGGACAAAAGGTGGAAATGAAATAACTTCCTTTCCTCTGAAAAACACAGCAGCTCTTGACAGAATAATAGCAGCTGAGTAGATGGAGAAGGTCTGGTCCTATTAGCTCTAAAACACAGGAAACTGTTGTGCTGCCTGTTCATGTTATTAAAACTGAACAGACACACTCCAAAACAAATGCACGGCGCTCGGCAAATGATTTTTATCATCGACAGGGTTTACTGAATATTCTAACGGTTTTTGGCAAAAGTAATTGAGAGTCAGGTCATGCAATATGGATTTTACTATTTCAAATTGAGTAGTGGCAATGATGGCATCTACTGAGAGTATGATTTGGAGTGTATTATACTGTGAACTTGTGTGTGTTTTAGTAAAAATGAAGGTGATTATACTGTCGGGACTTCACTTTAAAAACATAACGCAACTTTCTTTATGAGGTATTGGTTGTAACTTTCCAAAAACTGAACTCAAATTAAGTAAATCTGAAAGTGGAAGGTCCACAAACTCAAAACGATAGCTTGATAAATTGTATTTTTAACCCACAGAGACAAGGGAAGTCAAACCGTGTTGTGCATTTAACTGAAAATATGCAGAATCTACACATTTTTCCATTTCAGTCTGTGTTGAGAGGATGCATAAACCTTCATTGTAACAAACATAAAGGCAGGAAAAGCAGGTTTATGAGCCAGAATCTAAATGATGTTTGGTGATAAAGTTATTTTGAGCTTTCAGTCTTGTCCACCTGAAGTGTTATGACCGGTCTGAGGAAACAACCAAAGACCAGATACATATCTAGACTGTAAAACTCTTGAACTCTTAACACCAAATACACTGCATTGTCACTTTATTCACCTGCTGATTAAGATTGCACTGTTAATTTCTTGCACTATCTGTGCAGAACCATAACCGGTACCGTTATAGTCCCGCTCAAACCCATTGGTTTTGTCCACATTGTATACACTGCAAAAAAGGCCTATGCAAAAATAAGAAAATTAAACTCATTATTGGGTTAAACTGTCTTATTTCAAGTAAAATTATCTGCCAGTGCAGTAAGAAAATTGCACTCTTAAAATAAGACAATATTATCTAAGGATTATGAATGCTAAAATTCTTATGTTAAGCTGAATCTACTTATTTCAAGTCTTCATAGTCAGATTTACAAAAAAAAAAAAAAAAAAAAACTAAACTGTGGTATATATGTATTTATATGGTCTTATTAAGATGTGTTGTGTTTTTCTAACCTTGGGGTCGGGACCCCACGTGGGGTCGCCTGGAATTCAAATGGGGTCACCTGAAATTTCTAGCAATTGATAAAAAAACAAAACTTACTAATAAAAATATATGGTGAGTTGACAGAGACAATCCCAATCCATAAAAGACATGGCAAACTCTTAAACTGAAGCACTGTGGTACTGTTTATCTTTCAAATGTTCATTGTGGTCGGTTTCAGATGCTGCAGCTCTTTCATGATTCATAGTTTCAGTTCTTGTTCAGTATTAATTGTCAGCCTTGTAAATCCAAGCTGGACTGACTGTACATATCCTGACCAAGGAAAATCAAATTCTCACTTTGTGCAGTAATCTACACCTGGCTTTTCTGCTTCCGTCCATAATAATATACATTATATAGACTAAATGTCGACTTAAATTAACATTTATTTGCAACATAGTAGGGGAAACTATTACATAATCAAAAACAAATTAATTTTAGCTAAAAAAGAAAAAAAAGTCTGTTTTGAATGTCTGGAGTTGCCAGAAATTTGTGATGTTAAAATGGGGTCACAAGCTAAAAAAGGTTGGGAACCACTGATGTATTGACTCAATAGATATGTATTTATCAGTAGAACCACATCAAACCAGTCCAAATGTCTTGAGCGTAAACAGTTACTGTGTCCTTCATACTCATCCTCCAACAATGGAGCTGGTTTTGTCAAAAATATTGTTTAAAATTAGTTGTAATATCTCAGTCGGGTAGCTCAGAATGAAAATTCTTTGAACAAGTCAAATAATCTGAACAAGATAAAGACTCAAGTAAATAAATCTAAAAAAGGATCTTTCAGGATAAATATTCTACATTCTCGTCAGTTTATCTAAGTCAGACTTTCCTTTTTTGGCAGTGTATTGTATATTGTATATTTTGAAACCTTATTCTCTATCTTACTTATATATTTTATTCTATTTTGTAGTATTTTTTACTGCATGCTTCATACCTACTCCATGTTCTACATATGCACCAAACCACTGAAGCAAATTCCTACTAATGTGAACCCTGTGTTCACTTATATGGCAATAAACATGGTTCTGATTCTAAAAGCTTGAGAAAAATTCTAACATACTGGCCTATTTGAGTAGAATTCACTTCAGTTCTGTGTCATTTGGAGGCATTTTCAGACTCCAAACAGAGGCAGATGTGGTGTATACATATGTGTTTGTGGGTTGTGTTTTATGGAGGGTATTAAAGGAAGTCTTCCTGGTTCCTGGAACATTTTCAATCAAGCAGATGATTTCTCTCATGCAGTAATGGCTGTGTGTGACAGTGTCAATGCACATGTTCTTGTGTCTATTGAGGAGAGACATAATATATTACATTTGTGCAGTAAAAGTTAATTACTAAATGTTTGTGAGTCCTGTAAGCTGGTGCATTTCATGGTTATAACTTGGATGATTATAATGTCTCCACACAATTACTTGAGACTCCATGCAGATCAAGACATGACCTATTGTTTTTTACATGCTCACGGTGTAAAAACGTGAAAAACGGCACAGCTTTTTCAGCAAAACTGAGAATTAAAACATAAAGAAAACAAGATTTAGCACGATACGTCTTCCTTTCGTGTGTGAATGTTCTACACTTCACTTCCTCAATCCAAAACTATGCAGGTCAGGTCACATAAAAGCTTCATCATAAAGGAGTCTTCATGTCTTTGCCCATATGTTTTTCTCACCTGCTGCATGATGGGATACAGCCCTCAGCGTTTGAGGAGGATAAAGGTGTCAGTACTCCTATGGAAGTCAGAAAAATAGGAAATCCCCTTCCCTTACTCATGTAGACAGGAGAATTCAAGGCCTACGTCTGGCTTTTACAGCAGCTTTCTGAAACCATGAACGTGTAACTGAATCCTAACTTCTCTCTCATATATTACACAACAAATTTAGTACTTTTTCTTGTGAAGAATTAAATGCACTGTTATGAATACATCAGTAGAGACTGTGTAGTAATAGATGTTCATACTCCCATATTTAACCCTTTATAGGGCACTCATACAAATACTCTGAAATTCAAAATTGTTACCATAGTTTGTTATTGGAGGACCTAACAAGACTTTATTACTTTAGTGAAAATTGAATTTTTTTTATTATGTAGAAAATCAAGGTCATTGAAGTTACAATATTTTGTTCCTTACCTGACAGTGGTATAAAAAAAAAAATACAAAAAGTAAGTATAAAAAATACAAGAAAAACACATGTAAGGTGAAAGGAACATGTATTTTAGAACATTAGAACATCACTTTTAGAACGTTAGACCAACATAAGTGCTGATCCAGACCCCATGTCCACATCCACATTCTCCCTTTGAACATCATTCCTTACATTAGTACCATTACTTCATGGTACCTAACAAAGCAGGTACACTCACTGTTCATGCGGAGGTGGACCTTACAGACCCTGTAGACCACATTGGACCTGAGATTGTTGCCTCACTGTCCTGACTGGAACTGTTGCTGTACTGTCTTGTAATAAAACCGAAATTACCGAAAATAGTCACTTACCTGATAAAGGGTTAATTGTGTCATGTCTTTATAAATGTTGTATTTTCACCCTATATTTGTAGCAGCTCTCGATGAAATGCCCCCAAATGTAGTTAACAACATTTTAGCCACTTTTACACGGAGGTCCTGGGAAAAAGGTGAGATGATGATCTCACTTTTTTTCCACCATTGGCTGATTTCCACAGCCGAACCAAAGGAGTAACAGAGGTGAGACAGGCTGGACTTGTACACAGCAGACCTGTGTTCTGGAATCAAAGGGGCGGTGACGCAGTGCGGCGTATAGTGTGACGTATAACTTGCGTGTTGGAAATACCCCGTGCATAGCTTCTTAGCTAACCTTTCCAGAATCTTTCGCTGTTCCACAAATGTTAGCATGGATAGAATCCTCCACCTGAAGTGACAACAGCTTGCGAATCTAGGCATCTCCCCAGTTCGACATCTTTCTGGTTGCATTGATATATTTGTTTACTGTACACAGCCCGTGTTCATTTTTAAATCCCCCTGTTGCGGGGGTTGCACATGTAATATGTCATCAAAATGTCACACCTTGGTTGCGGAATGAAAGGAGTTTCTTTTACATAGCGTTCCGAAATCACGATTCCACCTTTATTACGGCTCTGTTACTACCTCCAGAAGCGTGACAGAGGTGGGACCCAATGACCCCACCATTTTGTTTACGAAGACATCGTTCTGGAATAAAGATGGAATATTCCTGGAACAGAAGTGCTGTGGAAAAGGGGCTAATGTATTCATCACTTCTTTTTAGTGTATCCTAATAACCCAAGTAAGTTAAGACTGATGGATTTTAGCTTATCAAAATCCATTTCATCAGGGTGTCTTGACAGTTCTTTGTTTTTTTAAATGGCAGTATGTTGGGTTGTTCCAAAGGCGTTGTGTTTGAGTGCCTTAACCCATGAGGTTAAGAACCATTGATGTAGACAATGTTATCACTGTGCATGAAAGCGTTTCGATAAAAAGTCAAAGAGCACATGGTATTTAGCCATTTGTGTTGCTTTGTAATTGTTTTAGTCTGAACTGCTTAGTCTAAACACTGCTTGCTCATTCTTTTGCACTTGGCATGCAATTGTAATTGTAGATAAACGTAATCGTCACTGATGTTGATACTTGACCTGCACAGGTTATCATGTCCGTATACCTGATTTCCCTCTTCCCCTGAATCAATTGTCTGTTAATCTCTTGCTTTAGCTTTCAATTGTGAGAAAATGTACCCACAGCAAGGATAGTCTTTAAATGGCTTGACCCTGCGTGGCTTTTTCTCATACAAACATGAAGCAGCAAGGAAATCTAAAATAGGCATAGTAAATGTTGAGAACTCTGTGGTGGTAGAGGACCTTGAAATAAGCCATATTACCACTGTGTTTTCACACTCCTCCAGCAACTTTACCAATGGCTGATTATTGAACAAAAAGAGACTATGATATATGTTCCATAATAGTAACTAGAATCAAATGCTGATGAGTTAATGTGCATCAGTGAGTATTAAATTACATATTAAATGTTGCTGGCTTCATTTTGCTGCTTGGCCTTTTCATATACATTCACATTAATATTCTTCTGTTACTAACATAAAAATAATGTTCTCCCGAGAGCCAGAAAAGTAAAACTTTTTGCATTTTTACATTAAATAATTATCTTTATTGGAAACAGCCTAATGCAACAGTTTTTGCATTTTCATTTATTATCATTTTGGATGAAGATGCACAACCAAAATAATAAAGTCATGGTTAATAGGAGAAAAACACCTACTTTAACCCTTTCATGCATAATGGTCACTACAGTGGACAGCTGTTCTCCAGCTGTTCTCTTGTAGATTCATGGGTTTTATTGTTTTAGTTCCATATCAGCCAACACAGTGGATGCTTATGCATCATCCCATATATTGCAATTCATACCATTACTATAATTTTGCTGTTCTTGACAAATCTGATCGACACTAACATGTTTGAGTGTAAATAAATTGCTTGTTATTGTTAATAGACTGTAATTAACAATTTTTCTTAAAAAAAAGTTTTTTTTTGCATATTATCTCCATAAAGTGAGTAATAACTAATATTCCAGTATGTTAAAATGTGACTAAACATCAGATTAGCAGCATTAAAAAAATCTATTTCATAGTTTTCACTCAGTATATCAGTAAATACATGTTTCTTTGCTTCAAAAATTAAATGCATGGTGTCCAGCTGAGTGGACATTTTTGCAACTCCATGAAAAATAGGTTCATAAAAAAATTTCAATTGCATGGTTTTTTTCATGCCTACAGAGGAATAAAAACACGCAGGAAAAATATCTTGACTAGGGTCAAAAAACAGTATTCAAAATCTCTCTGATGGGACATTTTAGAGACAATTTGACCCACATTTTTACTTTTAAATTAATTTTTGCTTCAGTTGGACCATAAGGAATCATCCAAAACAAGGAGCTACTTTATATTGAAATAAATGTTGGAATGGCAATCAATTAAAGTTCGCTCTCTTACGGGACATTACTGTGTTTTGACCCATTAAGGTTCTCATAATTCATGCATGAAAGGTTTAGACACTGATGTCATTATTTGTAAGACTTGGACACTGACAAATTTTTTGGATATGAGCATTACAGCATCACATTACTATTTTTTAGCTTTTTCAAGAAAGGACTACTGGAAAAAATGAACAAATCCTTATTATTAATATTATTATGATGGGATACTGCGTTACGAGTGGCTTTGTTTAGTTGAGAACTTAATCCGATATGTTCGCTTAAAGGAATATTAGTGAAGTGTTCATTTCCATTAGCTGTGTAAACACTTTAGCAGGAATAATTTTCAGAATAAGGACTTTTTCCAACAGGCTGTCAGGATTCTGAACTCTGTCCATTACCCCCCACCCCCACCCCACCGCCACCCCAGGAATATAACTCACCCCCACATTTACACAGACTCTACCTCGACTGTTTTGCATGTAAGACTCAGTAGACTACATCCTGTGATCGTCTTCTGCTCTTTATTATAAACATTACACTACTTCCATATCTGCTGCTGTCTAGTTCCATTATGCACCTCCTCACCTCATAACCATGACTGTATTGCACTACTGCTACTACTGTAAATAGATTGACATGTACACTTTATATTATGATATATTTTATTTTTTTATACTGCTTTTTTATTCTCATTCTATTTGTACCTCTTGCACCTTTGAATCTTTAATCTAAATGTAGTCATTGAATGTCATTTAAGTCGTTGTTCTATGCCATTTCATGCTATTAAATCCAAACATTTCACTTTAAAACTGACGATCTTAACTTAAAATGTCATCAGCCTTGGCGGAGTAAGGTTCTTTTATGTTACACTGTACTTGGTAGATGCACGTTGACGACAGATGCATGAGCCGTACATGAATCTTAATGTGATAGTCCTTGATTTGGTTCTGAGGGACAGTGGGACAAAACCTTTCCCTATTCATACTGCTGCAATATGAGTATTGAGTGTGATGTAAAAGAAAGCCTATTCACTGACAAGGCCATGAATGGGACAGATGTCCTTTCAAGTTATAAGACAGTTCTGTTTGTGAGCCATTCAAATGAACCTTTCCTACACTGGACTGAACAAAAACACTTAGAGCAGTCCCCCAGCAGTGTGAATCTGTTTTTAACTACACTGAGAAGAAAAAGGCTGTGCAGATGGGGAATCATATTTTATTTTCCCTCTCTGCAAAATACGCCGTCGCGGGTGGATGTATTGTAACACTGTTTTTCATTCAGGGACATCATTATTTAATTGCTGAATGACGCTGTTCATGATAAAATTATGTTCTTTATGCATCTTTACATCAAAATATACACATTTTGCATACGTTCTGCTTAACTGAGTCTCCCTTCAGGTGCTAATGCAATGGTTTCCTGTATTAATAATATGGTGATGATTATTTTGACAACCCTCACTTGTAGATTATTATATTGTACTGCCTACCTTACCAACCAATATGATATTAATATTAGTTTTCTTCACAGTGTGCGATAATAATTTTTCTATACGTTGTAGTAACAGTAGCAGTGGCAGGTGTTATTGTGTTGTTCATCCACTTTCTCATGAACTCAAAACCCCAGAAATATCTTGAAGGAACTTTCCACAGACTTGAACTTTGACTCAAAGACAAACTGAGGAGAGCCTGGTAAAGGTTTATACTGTCTTCCAAATATAACTATTGTATTGCAACATCATGTGACGCTTCAGACAAAGGCTACAGGAAGTAGCTGAAACTAGTCAAGCATGTAAACTAACAACTACCCCTGTCTGATAAATGAATTACCTAGGCAAGGCAAGTTTATTTGTATAGCACTATTCATACACAGGGTAACTCAAAGTGCTTTACAAAGGCCTAAAAAAAAAGCAAGACACTGCAATTACATTCAAATCAAAAAAGGGAAAATACATGAAAATAATCAGAGATAAAACATGATTTTAAAATCTACAACAACCTACAACAGAACTGAGGAGAATTTGACCACACATTTTAGGTCATAAATTCAGATTTTTTTTTTTTTTTACAATAATTATGACAAAATGTTGCTCAAATGTGTAATAACATGAAATAATGATGTGATATTTTATATCCATTAGGTCAAAGGTCAACTTCAGTGTGACATCATGTGTTTTCCACATATTTGAATACCGTAATTCTATGTAAGAACAATGTGTAAGTAAGGACAGCACGTTTCTCTACATTACTGACAGTCATAACCACACTGATAAAAAAATAGTCTGCTGGATTTACTTAAAAAAAAAACAACCCAAAAACTAAGGTTACTTTTTGTATCAGATTATTAAGTATGTCAAGCAAGGCTGATCTTTGTACATGCTACTAAATTTTTTGGATGTAAGAAATAAATGTTCCAAGTAAGTTGAATTAAAAATTTTAAATGCAAGCAACTTATTTTAGTCTGATTTTAGAGTTAGGTTATTGTTATACTGACATGCAGGTCAGAATAACAATAATTTTCATTTTCATTCAAAAATGCTCTTAATACGTCTATTAAAGTGAGGATGACCTGACCTGGGTTTTTTGTCTCCTTTTTTCTCTTTAATCCACAACTATGACGTTCGGTCATACGAGCAAAAATGTTGTCATAATAAAAATTTCACTTTATACTATAATTGCTGTGTATGATATGTGTAAAAAGTATGATTCCTTTCATGTTTAAAGGCTGATTTTCGGTTGAAGACACCAGATGGTTATGGTTTATGGTATTAAACTATTCCTTATGTTCGGAACTTGACAGAACACAAGTCCTATATAAAGAACAAACAAATTCAGAACAAGTGTAATGATAAATATATACGTTCAAAACCAAAATGTGTTTGTATTGAATAAAATAAAACAAAACACTGAAAAATAAGTTGCATTTTCTGGATATCGCTTTTGTAATTACAGGATATTACTACATTCGGCCTGATAAGGGTACCAGAAAGGGTGCACATATAGATAAAAAATAATATTGCTCTATCAAAAAATCAGACAGGCCATTTTATTTGTCTAACATTTCTCTTTTAAAGTCCAAAATATTTTTGTGTTATGGTGTCTACTAAAAATTTTGCAGGCTTGCCCCAGTCAAATCAGAAATTATTTGGTGTATGGACACTCCAGTCTAATAGCCTCCATTTTTAATGCCTACAAAGATATACAAATGTTTCAGCACTCAGGATAATCATGCATTGTTTATTGCATAGATGTCGTGTCCAAAACATGTGTGCTGAAAAATTCCATATATTGACAGAAACAATAAAATTAGACCCACATATTTTGAATCTGGTGTATGGACACTACTTGGTGTACGAACTCTACAAGATTGGAATGGAAATCTGGCTTATCACATGGTGGCATCTCTGTTAGATATGTAACTAAGTCTTCCTGGTACAGGAGTAAATAAACATTTGTGAACAAGTTATAACAGTATATCTATAAGGCATATACGCCATATTATTGATGGAAGTATATTGGTGCACGGACACGACATGAATTTTGGTGAACAACGCGCCATTGAAAACATGCGGTTCGATGTAAACATCCGTTTTCCACATTGTTCCCAAATTTTCTGCAGCCAGGGAGCAGACCAAAATCTGTCTAGTTGTGCATATTTAGTCATAATAATACTTTAATAACAGGTTCCCATTCTATTATTGCAATTAAAGGACTGTAAAAGAAGGGTTTTCAGAGCAAAATGGTTGATTGTCTTAATACTGAAAATAAGAATTGATAATCAAACAGCTGTTCGACAAAAATGATCAATAAAAGAAATGCAATGTGATGTGTGTATTTTGTAATAAAAAAGACACAGGAGTTGAGTAGTAATTATTTATTGTCTTACAAAACATGTTACAATAATTTTGCTGTCTTATAACAATAAAATTGCACACATTTTCACGCTCATTGGGTCGCCATTTTATCAGTTTTTATCCAGTTTTCTTCAAAGTTGGAGGATTGCAAGATCTAGTAAGAAGATGGCCAAAGAAACATTTTGGGAATGGTTTTGGGGGTATCTTTTTGCAATACTGATTAATAACTGATGCAAATATACTTGTACACCTTGATTGTGATCAGGTCGACTATTTAATCAACCATCTATTACTGTTAATACTGTGCTGTAAAGTGCTACTAAAACATTATTTGAGTGCTGACAATGTAAAGCAAAAGAGCAATGCAATTATCATCATCTCAGTATTATATTTTCATCACAAACATATCTATTATTATTTTATCACCCATCCTTATGTAAAAGTATACACCACATACATCATATGAATCTGCACAGGCATTGCCGTAAACTGCAACCTGACTGGTTGATGGAAACATACAACTGTGTGGCGGTAATTCTATTTTCTATATAATATGGGCTGAAGCTTA